>NW_020194480.1:1376846-1390870 GCF_003019875.1 Amorphotheca resinae ATCC 22711
AAAATCCCCCCGCCTTCTGAAAAAAAAAACCCAATCTCCTCCGCCTTAGCCACAAATCCTTAATACTCAATACACAATATTAATACCCCCTCTACTAAACACAGGCACAAAACGCACCTCCGGCCAGTCACTGTTGTATTAGGTGTAGTAGGGAATTTCAGGGTTCTCTGTAGAGTGTTGTTGTGGTTGCATTGTGATGAGAAGTTGGAGATATTGCGTTGTGCAATTTTTTTCTAGAAAGGATATGTTGTATATTCTCCTTTTGGGTTGATACATGTAAATTGTTTTTAAATGATATTGTTGTCATGCTGTTCATTCTCGCATTCCTTAAAAGGGGGTCTTAGGAATCGAGGAGGAATGAATGGGAAGGAAGGAAGGATCGCTTGTGGCTTCAGATTCCTGACGCATATAATAATCCCAATCAAAAATTCTCTTAAAACAATCACTGCACGACTGCACTGCACGACTGCTAGACACAAGCGGCGCTTCTTCATCATTTCATCCTGAGGTTCATTGATCTATACCTGTATTTCTTTCCTAATCAAGACTTTGCCTGCCACCCCCTTGGATAAGTGAGGCTATCATGGAGCCTCAACTAGGTACCCAACCAACCTTCGCCCAAAATATATCAACCAAAGCTGCAGACGCATGGATGTCGCATGATTTTCCAACCCATCTATGGCAACACCGTCTCCGAGTAGTTCGACCCATCATTTTTGCTGCCGGCTATTTGGATAATGATAAACAAATGTTGACTTTGAAAAGTCTATGCCAGCATATATAGGTAGTGGGTGCGAACTGTAGAGAATAAAGTGCGTCTGGCGCATCGACTTATTCTGTGAGGGACAGAGACCGTGATTTGCTCCACGGGTCTAGAAGTCGAGGAATAATTTACTAAATCTGCATTTCGGTCAGTACAGCTTCTGACATTTAAATTTGAGGGACCAGGAACTCACTCATCATGGCCCTGCTGTCCATATTGCTCTGTCTCTTCAGGATACTTGTCAAATTGGCTTGCATCACCGACACCAGCCTTGACAGGTGGAACGTATGGTGCATCAATATCCTTCTTGGCCAATCTCTCCCACGTGACTTCGGCAAACCAGGGATGATTCTTGACGTCTTCTGAACCTCCGTGCAGGTTGCCCAGCCGTTTCGTTAAGTCGGCAGTGATCAGACGTTGAAGCAAGTCTTGCGCATCTGGATGGATATAAGGCGGGTACTTGACCCGGCCTTTAAGAATGTTCTCGTAGATCTTCATTGGAGAACCGCCGTCCCAGAAAGGTGTAAACCCGCAAAGCATTTCGAAAATTAATATGCCTAATGACCACCTACACATAATATTAGGTCATGATAATGTCAAAACTTGGAAAATTTGACGCACCAGTCTACGGACTTATTATACCCCTTGCTTGAAACCACTTCCGGTGCCAGATAATCAGGGGTTCCACAAAGGGTCCAAGTGATGTCAGGGACCTTCTTGGCGAAACCGAAATCCGTGATCTTGAGATGGCCGTGCCGATCAAGAAGCAGGTTTTCTGGCTTCAGGTCTCGGTAGATGATATGCTTGGAGTGAAGATATTCAAGTGCTAAAGTGACTTCTGCAGCGTAAAACTTTGCTACTGGATTAGGGAAACGCTATAACATATTTTAGTCGAGCTTATTCACGTAGAGATCAAAAACACCTACCTGTGATTTTCGTAACAAAGAAAATAGTTCTCCTCCCTCTACAAAATCCATCACCATGTATAAGTTTTTCGAGTCTTGGAACGTGCCCCACAGTGTAATAAGAAAGGGGTGCTTGACTTCTTGTAGCATCCTTCGCTCGTCATTAGTATGTTCAACCTGCTTCATCTTCACAACCTGCGCCTTCTTCAGCACCTTAATAGCATAGAACCGTTGGTTGTGTTTCGATTGGACTAAGTGCACCCTTCCAAAACTTCCAGTGCCAAGTGTCCGCTGTAGTTCGAAGTCCGCCAGTGAGTATTTGCCCTTGGTCTGTCTTATCTGCGGCTGCTGCTGCACCGCCTGTGCCTGCGGCAATTGCTGGGTATGATGTTGGGCATGATGTTGGGCATGCTGTTCGGTATGCTGTTGGGCATGATGTTGGGTATGCTGTTCGGTATGCTGTTGGGTATGATGTTCGGTATGATGTTGGGTATGGTGTTGAGGATTACTGGCCCCGGCATTGGCAGCGGCTGGAGTGTTCGATGCCTCCTGTGCTGGATGTGATTGGGTCGCGCCATCGTGTTGCGGAGGGTGAATGAGGTTATTGATGCTGGGTAGGTTCTGCTGCTCTGCAGAACCCGTGTTGCCAGGAGACGCCGCGTAGGTCTGCTGTTGGTGGGCGACCCCTTGCGTCATTAGTCGTGGCTCGCCCGCAACGGCGGGACTCTCTTCCTTGATGGGGGCGGGGGATTGAGATGTGCCTTCAGCTTGAGGGTTCGTAGATTGGGAGGAGATGGACGGTTTGGTATTGTCGAAGCCTCTGGATGAGGTGGGGGTTATCGGACTAGTAACCTGGCTGGAAGAAGGGGAGTTTTTCTGCTCCTTGGACCGTATCTTCTTCAAAAATCCGAGAGTCGGCATAGGAAGGGCTGCTATTGAGGTGGAGACCGATCAACAGCAGAGACCAGCGTCAATGCTGTATCGTGGGTCGGGCAGGGGGAGGGCGGCGGCGGCGGCGGATAGGAATGAGGAATAAGGAATAAGAATAGAGACAGGGAAGAATCCAAAAAGGCTCAGACTTCTCGACCTCCGGCAACAGTGAGACGTCCTGAGGAGGACGCCCTGGAATGGCTTCTGGAATGTCTCGCCCTGCGATCTGAACGAGCAATAAGAACGGCGACCGAGAGAAAGGAGCGGCTTCCTGCAGTTGTGGCGAGGCGGAGCGGCCGTGGGAGGCTGAGGCTGCAGAGAGCAGCAGAGAGGATCGCAAGAGGCCAGCGACAATGAATTGAGCAGATGCGTATGTCGCGCGGCGACTGGGAAGCGGTGGGGAGAGGAGATGATGGGAGAGATCGGGTGATTGGGCGGTTGGAGGTGAGGGAGGAGGTTGGATGTTGGATAGGATCGCTCGAACTACTATGGCCCGCCTCGCCTGGTGGGGTTGGCACCCGAGAGGGCAGAAGAGGGGCCTGGCTTCAAGCGCCTCGCAATGAACCAAGACGAGGGAGACAGAGAGACAGAGACAGAGACAGACACAGACACGGAGAGAGTGTTGAAAGCGCTCCGTCTTTGATTTATTGTAAAGAGCATTGAGGAGGTGTTCTTGGCAATGTGGGAAAAGAAGCCAAGTTAGCTCGATGATGCATACCATAAGAGGTAACGGGATATCCTAAATAGCCGCTACATTATTACCGCGAATTCATGATGTAAGTATCTAATAGGTAAATACCTTAACTCTATTCCAAATCCACTCGTGATGTACCTATACCACCTATCTACCCCATAGAAGTGGGGTTTTGAAGCTCTAACATTGACCATACAAATGCCCCACCAAAGACTCTGGCCTGATCTGGATCGACTCCCACTCAATGCACGCCCCAAACCCTATATTGTAGATCATAGCAGGAAACAACCTTCATCAACGCCGTCGCTATGCTGATTCCCAAGCCCTCTTAACTCCATATCTGTTTATGACCTTTTATTATCCCGCACGTCTGACCACATCTGGTCAATGATCTGGAAGACTTCTGTAACGGCTTGGATCACAGCCTCTTCAATATCTTGACCTCCAAGCTTCTGCTGAATCTTATCAGGGTGCCACCGAACTCGTTCCAGCTTCAGGACCTTTCCGAGCTGTGCCTCCGTAGGTTGTCCGGAAGTCGGGGCATGTAAAAAGAATCTCTCTACTTCCTTCGATGAGACATCTTTCCGCCTTCCACTCTCAACAGGCCAGGGCATGGCTGCAATGGTGACTCTTGTTGAACCGCCTTTGGCAAGCTCCTCCCATTTTCGCAAATAAGCCTCCCACTTCTCGGACCACGCCTTTCGAGATCTTCTCTCCTCGCCCCTCTTCAGGCTTTCCTCGACCTTCCTTCTGAACCTCTCCGCCTCTCTTTCCGCTTTCCTGCCCTCGCTGGCAAGCCTTTCCCTCTCCTTCTTAGCAGCATCCCTCCTAGCTTTCTCCTCCATAAGATGCTGATGTGTCTTCTCATACATCTTTGCCCTCACATATGCCGTGTATTCCTCGTCCGTCATGCGCTCTAGTTCTCCTTCAGGACCCTCTTTGACATTCGGATATGTATGAATTGGTTGGCCATAAACCCCCTCCCAGAATTGTGCTCCTTCATCGTCTGCCATAGCATCGAACAAACTCTCTCGAAAAGCAACTTCGGGATCCATAAATTGACCAGAAGATGTATTCGGAAGGTGGGTATCATCGTATAGAGACGGGTCATCGCGTTCCTTGGTCGTTGACGGCGACCCTCTGCGCCTCTTGGTTCGATGATGATGGCGATGATGTCTGTGTCCGTCGCGATGAGACCGAGGGCTTCGGGATCGCTCGTCGCGGTCGGATTTCCTCTTCGACTTGAACCGGAACTTCGAGCTCTGTGTCGCCTCATATTCGTCTTGATGGGGTCTCTTGTCGCGATCATCTGAACCTTCGACGACGCCCGGGTCACTATCCACGTGGGAAGTCATCGTCACCTGTAATATTCAAGAGCATGAATCATCTCATGGGTCTTCATCCGCCAGATCTATGAGTTTCAAGTCATATCTTTCGTAGCGGCGAAATCATTGTGGTGATTTGAAAGGAATCTCGTTGCTCTCGCTAGAATATCGAGACCTCAAGTGACCAAAAGGTGAAATGCGCTAAGTTCCTTGAATGTCCCGGCATAAGATTGTCAAGAGGGTTTCGAAAACTAGGATTCCGTGAATGAGTATCTCCGGAGACACAATAGATCTATGTCACCCTCGACGCCCTTCCAGGGTCACAGCTGTCGTCTGTTGGAGGGTCATGCGGCTCTGGTTCGCCTCGGGCATGATTGCCCCGCCGGATAACCTGCGATTTATTAGACCCCGAAATGACAACGCCTCGAATATCAGGACAAAAGGTCGAGCGTTAGGTAGAACAGAATGTCAATAGTAGATTTCATCACGAAAAGATTAAAACTTAAATTGCTTGGTTTTCATAGTAGATACATACATAAAAATTTGACTAGGGAGTTGGAAATGTTCCTAGGTAAATACGCCGAATATTCGCAGAGCGATAAATGCCCCCGTAGTGCTTAGCGTCTTAATTTCACCTCCCAACTCCTTCAACACATCATTCAAAAACATTTTTTTGCCACAACGCAAACACCGGACTTTGGGTCTTGATTTGAGTTCAAGATGTCTGGTAACGGGCTTTCGTATGGACTCAATATCACAAAGAAACCAGGCGGGTCGAAACCCCAACCAGCAAAGCGGAAACCGATATTCGGTGAAGACGATGATTCAGATGGAGAAACCAATGCGCCAAAAGAGGTCGAGGTACAGGAAATCGGCGAGTTTGGGGGAGCATCAACGGGACAAGAGCCCACGAAGAGTTCACAGAAATCCTCCGGCTCGAAAATAAGTAACGGCAAGCCAAAGCGCAATACTGCAGGTACGAAAGCGGCGCCCATCAGCATGTATGGGGATCTTTCTTCATCCCTCACATCCAAGAAACATGCAGAGAGTGCAGAGGAGCTTGACGCGAACATCTACGACTATGATGCCGTGTATGATTCTCTCAAACCCAAGAAGAAGACCACAATCGAGGACCAGGAGAGAAAGCCGAAGTACATGAGCAACCTACTTGCAGCCGCCGCGATACGCAAGCGTGACGCAACGATCGCGGAGGAAAAGAAACTGGCGCGCGAGAGAGAGGCTGAAGGAGACGAATACGCCGACAAAGAGAAATTCGTCACCTCCGCTTACAAGAAACAGCAAGAAGAGAACCGACGGTTAGAGGAGGAAGAGCGGATCAGGGAGGAGCAGGAGCAAAAGAAAAATAAAGGAGCTGGGATGACGAACTTCTACAAGAATATGCTGGAGCGAGGAGAACAAAAGCACGCAGAGGTGGTGAAAGCTGCTGAAGAGAGACTCAAGAACGGCCCACAGGAGGAAGAGGAGACCGAGCCGGAAAAGACCGAGGCGGATTTGGCTCGTGAAATCATGGAGAAAGCTGGCGGTGCCATTGCAATCAACGATGAGGGGCAGGTCGTCGATAAGAGACAACTGCTCAAGGGTGGCCTCAATGTTGCTCCAAAACCCAAAGGCACTGCTTCAGTCAGCTCACAACGCGGTGGCTTATCGACGGCTGATCGTAGCAGGGGACCCGGGGTTGGAGGAGTTGGAAACAGTAAGCAAGCTATGCGAGAGCGTCAGTCTCGCATGTTGGAGGCGCAACTGGAACAGGCTACCAAACGAGCCCTAGAGGAAGAAGAGGAGGAGAGACAGAAAATCGAAAGAGCCTCGAAGAGCAGAAAGACCGAAGGAGACATTATGAGTGCAAAAGAGAGATATCTTGCCCGGAAACGCGAGGCCGAGGAAGCAAAGAAGAGAGGCGAATGAGCAATACGTTTCAATGGTCGAAGCGGTTTTACAGTTTGCTAACTTAAGAGCTCGAATATATTCGCCGGGATAAGCCTCATCGTTCGAGCATCAATGAGACCGCTCATGTCCTGGGCGGCCAAGCTGTACCGACTAGCCCTAGTACTTCAGGTGACAGCGAGGTGGTCCATGGCGCGCCAATCCCTTCAAGTGGCAGTCTTTGCCAGGGCAGTTTTCGAGGAACGTTGTGGTCTTACGCCACAAGAGCCGGAAAGCAGGACTTTTGACTTGTGTCCCTGATATTTCTTCTACCCCAAGCGAACAATACAACTGATGTGGAGAGTCTCTTTACTTCATGCAAAGTATATTGTGGCCTATATCCGTTGACAACTTGGTGGAATGCACAAGTATCAAAACGGTCGTGGGGATTGCACTCCTTCAAGGATATATGAGCCAATACGTGCTGCTCGCACCCTCTTGGAATACTGGGCGAAGGTGCTGTCGAATTGGCTGAGGCTATGATGGGAATCAAAAGAGCGGCGCGACGGAGGTTCATCACGAACTTGGGATCAAGCCCCAATCGAGTCTTTCACATTCTTGACAAGATCCATTACAAGACACCTCTAGAGACCATAATAGGTTTATGGAACCAATCACGGTAATAATTTCATACCGACGGGGATCAGTGGGTAACAGTCCCAATCCTCCAATCTGATGTTTGTTCTACAAATTGAACTGAATGCTTTTAGCTCTCTCATATATGAGCGGATCTCAGTCCGGAAAGAAAGGATACGACGGCGGGTGTTTATCCTCTTCAACGGTACATAGGAAGTAGACAATAGAACATATGCCACAGCTGTCCAGAAACTCCTTTCCCGTTCCATGTCTCAATCGTGGCTGACGATATTGTGTGAAGAGGTGATTCATTTGTGATACAATTATCTGCCGCCCTTTACCGCAATAAATGCCAGGCAAACCGATGGCGATGCAATCCGTGTCATCCATCTATAACCCATCAAATCCCCTTTTTGATAAGCCAACAGTTCCGACCCCATATTGTACAAGCGTCCTCCTAATCGAACAGCAGCGTCGTCTGCTTCTTCTCAACATCCAGCCCAATCAATCAATCAACAACTTAAAAGATCCCGCCCGCACCAGCACCCTTGGACGACTCCTGCTGTATCCGATTGATGTACTGCCTACTAACCGTATTCCACGCCGCCATGTACTTCTCCATGCAGGAAGTGAAGCAGGTAGTCTCGCCGCTCGACAGTGAAGAGCCGGGTTTAGGGACGCACTTCTCGAAGCAGTGCTCGTTGACTTTCTAATCGATAGTTAGGAGATGAGAATAGGGAGAGAGAGAGAGAGGGTCCGGGAAAGGAAAAGGGAAAAACATGCTTCGATTAATTGCCGGGCGTTGGTCATGGCGGCTTCTTGTCGTACTTGGTTCATGACAGCTGTTTTGGGGTCTGATGAGGCTGAGAAGCCAAGGCTGCTGCTGACGTTGTCCATCTCGACGGTATGCTTGTATGTGGATTGGATAGAGGGAATAGGAGGGGTCTGAGAGAGATTGTCGTAGAGATAGGTAGGTAGAATATGGAGCGTGGTGTGGTCGTGGAGGAATTATCTTGAACTGCTCGGGTTGAACAGCACGGCCAAATGTTTTTTACGGTAAGCTGATAGGTACAGCAAGGTGGTAAAGCTCGCTGTCGCCTCACGGCTAAGGCAGAGACGAGGCGCAGGCCGCTCGCGCTCTATTTGCAGGGATCAAGCACGAGGCCAGAGCATTCAGAAAGGCCAGTTAACAATTGTCGCCGTCGCCTTCAAAACCCAGAGCTCCGCGCGCCAACTCTCTCTCTTCCTTTCTTCTTGTTACCCGTCTTCTTTATTTCCTCGGCGACGCGCCCTCCGCACTTTTCTCTTGGGAATTCACGTCGAGGGAGATCGACAATATGTGGCCTTCCTTGTCACTGTCGGCTTTGTGGCTGGCAGCATGTGCTGTAGCTGCTGGCTCGGATACTGGGAGCACAAATGAGGAGGGAATCAGGAGTATACCGGTACCTTTGCTCTCTTGGCTTTGGAGAGGGGACTCCTGCTAATGGTCATTTCACAGCTCCGAACGCATACATTGAATCCGGTTAGTTACTGAACACAACCGGGGATCCTTTTGCCATGCCCCGCTGACCTGGAGAAATCAAGCCGTATTTAGATTCTGATATGCAAAGCCGATGGTTTGATTTTGGGGGGGATACTGTCATACGCGCAGACAAGTATGGGAGTTCCGTTGTGGTGTATGTGTTGGTCGCGTGCTGACATGCATATCCAAGATATATACGACTTACTCCAGATCGAGGTTCACGAGAAGGGTGGATCTTCTCTCGAGTGCCCCTGACTGCTACCAATTGGGAGGTAATTCTGTTCTTCTTCACACCAAGCTCCATACAAGTCTGACAATAGACCCCAGATCGAAGTCGAATTCCAGATCCACGGCAATGGCAACCTGCATGGTGATGGCTTCGCAATGTGGCTCACCAAACAACGAGCAACACCCGGGCCAGTCTTTGGCTCAACCGACAGGTTCGAAGGGCTAGGGATCTTTTTCGATACCTACAAGAACAACCGCCCCGGGACCGTCTTCCCCTATGTCATGGCTATGGTCGGTGATGGCACCAAGACATACGACAAAGCGAACGATGGGAAGGATAACGAATACATGGGCTGCTCAGCGAGAGGAATCCGAAACGCCAATGTTCGTACCAAGGCGAGGCTTACATATTTCCAAGACAAGAGCCTGAAGCTAGAAATCCAATACAAGGCGGAAGATCAGTGGGAATTGTGCTTCGAGACCAACGAGCCGCCGACGATCCCCTCGGTAGCGTACCTAGGTTTCAGCGCCGAGACGGGCGAGCTCAGCGACAACCATGATATAATCAGCGTCAGCACCAAGAACCTATACGACACGAAGCGGGCCGATGGTTCGGCAAACCGAGCAGGAGCCTCGAAGGGCAAGGACAAGAGGCCCGTCAAGCAGGTGGAGAAGAAGGGAAGCTGGGGCTGGTTCTTCTTCAAGCTCATCCTGTTCTGCGGCGTCCTGGGCGGCGGATATTTGGGCTACACGGCATGGCGGGCGCAGAAACGAAGCCACAGGTTTTAAAAAAGAAAAAAAAAATATTCATGTGCCGCAGGAAATGAATACCATGTTGCGTTTCTTTTGAACTTTCGGAGCGAACATATTTCCCAATGGGAAACGAACGAATGGACCTGGAAAAGACAAACAAAAAGGGAGAAAAAACTTAAAAAAAAGAAAAGAAAGCAACAAAACGTAGGAGAAGCGGGGTTCCAAAAAGTTCTCTTTTTTTTTGTCCCTTTTTCGAACTGCTCCAGACCTACCTTACCTACCTCTCTCTGTTCTTGATCCCATCCATCCATCCATCCATCCATCCATCCATCCATCCCAGCGTCTCTCTCACATGTTTTCATATTGCGGAGTTACATACATACATACATAGTTGACGATTCACGCAGCGGGAAAAAATTGATTTTCTTTTTTGGTCAGGAATTGTACAGTAGTAGGCCTTTTGCGAGCGAGCGAGCGTTTGCTTGAGATTGTCTGTCTGTTCGCTCGCTGTGCTTTCTAGGATGAAAGGTTATTTGGCCCCTAGGTACCTTAGTTACAGAGAGAAGAGCAAGCCGGCTGTTGTGGCTTGGATTCTTTAAGGAGGGGTTGAAAAGTTCACATGATGATATCAGAGAATTACCTACTTTACCTCTAGGTACCTAGGTATACAAAGTTTCACTCAGTGTCTCTGTGGTGGATGAGAAATACTTTGAATTCTGGCGATTGAATTCTAATAGCCCGTATACCCTCGCCAATCGCCAGCCAGCCTTGTGCCCAACACCTAAACCAGCCAATCCCAATCCCAGTCGTATCAATATCATCTATCTACGTAAGCAGCGTTTCAATCATAATCCATACAATCTGCTCATGAGGCAGTAAGGGCATTGCTTATGCCCATGATGGCCATCCCCGCGAACCCATATGTAATACACATATTGCTGTTATGGTTCAGGCTCAACCCCTCCAATAACAGCGTCAACGCCACGCTAGCCATGATGCCAGATGTGACGGCGAACATGCCACCATAGACGACCGAGCCTGGCACGAGGCCCCCACGGCCTGCAATCTTGAACCACGCAACCGCGATGCCTGCACCGACGGGTTGGCTTACGCTACCGAGGATAAAAGCCCAGAAAATCGCCCGCACACGACTATGTAATGCGAGGAATAGCGGGAGTGCCAAGGCAAAACCTTCGCTGATGTTGTGGATGAACAGAGCCGTGAATACGGAGAACCCGAGTGTCGGATTCACGTGGTTCGTGGCGTACGTGATGAACCCTTCCGGGAGCTTGTGGAGGGCGATGGCGATAGAGGTTTGGAGACCTATACTCATGAAGGCATTTTCCGGCACGTGGTGATGGTGCTGCGCCTCGAGATCTGTCTTGTCTAGCTCGCAGGTCTCATCGATTAGCTCGGGCGAATGCTCTCTCGTGGTTCTTTCGGAGGCAGTTCCTTGACTTGCTGCATGATCGAGATCTTGCCCGTCAAGGATAGACGCGACTGGAATTGAACCTCTGTTGCTACTCGCGACGCGGAGCACAGTAGGTGCTTTAGGACCGAGACGCATGAGGCACCCTTGACCACACGGATCAGTGTATCCATAACACGGTCCCTCCTCATCGCAATTGCTCTTGGTGTCCTTGACGAATGACAGGATTCGCTGTGGGACCTCAATCATTGAGGGCCTGCGCTCTGTAACTCTAGGGGCTTCCAGAGAGCGATTCTGGGATGATCCATCGACTTGCGAAACACCTCTCTTCGGTATCAATGGCCTCGAAATCCCTCCGTTTTCAGAAGAGAGAAGTGGCGTAAACTCTGAAGCTTTCCCATTTGCACTGCCCAGCGACCGGCCGCGGCTACCAGGGTGGGACCGTCCTCGCTTTTGGGGTCGACTATCATCATGGGCGATCTCTTCATGAGTGTGGTCGCAATTAACGGCGTGGGAGGGGATAAAGTGGTGAAGACATCTCGACACAGTCTGTATCCCAAGCACGCCGCCAATGAAACAAGCCAGCAACACCCAGCTAGCAGCCGATCCCGACAAGCCACCCTCCATGAGATACCTCTTTGATGACGGCAGCATGTTGTTCAGGGCAGAGAAGATCTAGGCTTATGTGTGAGCAGGTATGGTAGAGCCAAGTTCTCGTGGGGTGACAAACCATGACGCCAAAACTCAAGCTCAAGGACGATGCGAGGAAGGCATTGCTCTCTTGTATCTTGAAGTTCCTCTGGCTGGGGATCTGGCATACGAGCTTATCGATGCATATGATACTGGCTCCAATTACACAAGCTGCGAGAAAGTTAGGACCAGGCAGGATCTCGCACGGGTCACTCCAAGTCACTCACCAACACCACTCGTCACGCACATGACCCAGCCGCGAGTGTCGTTATCCATCTGGGCCTCCATAGTCACGGTATCCGAGGTTGTCTTGGTCGAGGGCTTGTCTCGGCTGCGGCTCGTGGGTTAATCTCGTGCAAGCCGCATAGGGATTTTGAGAGGGAGGCCAGTGCAGTGCAGTAAGGATGAAGAACAGAAAGAACACGTAAATAAATGAGAGGAGCAGCAGAGAGAGGGATGGGTTATGTATGGCGATTGGGGGGGGGAAAAGAGATGTAAGAAAGCAAGAGAATCCTCTGTGGTCATCGGGGATAGAAATGCTAGAAATACCAGAACTTGACTTCATCTATGGTGGACGACACTCCCGAAGCGGCAAACACCTTGAGGGATACCTCATCAGCCACTCACAGCGCGCGCATTGACCATCGGGCGAAGGCGGTGAGAGCAGACACCGCCTTTCCGCTTCTGTCAGATCCCCGGTCATTGGACGGCAGAACCCTTGCTCGACCCCTGGAAATCCGATTCCCCTTACTCGCTCGCGCAGAAAAAGACTTTGAACGTCTGTCACTCTCTCACAGGAACCTCGCACGCGCATTTGTGTCTCGACCGCGATCATCCGCGCCAGATCCTCTGCACCTGTCACCTCCAATATATACTCTTCCACTCCCTCAAGATGTCCAAGTCAACTCTCGCTATCATCGCAGCCGTCAGCGCAGCAACGGGTGCCGGTTTCACGGCAGCCATGTACTCGACGCGATCTGACAAGAAAGCGCAAGCTGTCTCCTCCTCCACCGCTGTCTCAGCTACATCAACAACAACAACTGCAGTCCCAGCCCCCGTCCCAGCCCCCGTTCCTATACCAGGAGCCCTCCCCGCCAAAGAAATCATCTCTCCGGTCGATCCAGCCGGGCTCTTCCAGTACGGCTTTCCCGGCCCCGTCGCAGACCTCGCAACCAGACCAGCCCTCGTCTCCTCCTACGACCGCCGACTGCGAAACCCCTCGTGGGTCGCCGAGCATATCACGCCCGAGTCATTAGCAGAATCGCACGGCGACCGCAAACACTCCGTCTTCCTCGAGGACCCTGCAGTCCCTGAAAAGTTCCGCGGCAAGCTCAAAGACTATTTCCGATCCGGCTACGACCGAGGCCACCAGGTACCCGCCGCCGACGCGAAATGGAGCCAGGAGGCCATGAACGATACCTTCTACCTCACCAACATGTGCCCGCAAGTCGGCGAGGGCTTCAACCGCGACTACTGGGCGCACTTTGAAGATTTCTGCCGCCGCCTCACGACCCGCTACCCCAGCGTGCGCATCGTGACGGGGCCGCTCTACCTCCCGAAACGCGACGCCGCCGATGGGAAATGGCGCGTCTCCTACGAGGTGATTGGCAACCCGCCCAACATCGCCGTGCCGACCCATTTCTACAAGGTCATCTTCGCCGAGGACGGCACCGTCTCGGGCCCCGTCGCCGTCGGCGCCTTCGTGCTGCCCAACGCCCCGATCCCGAACGAGAAGCCGCTGACCGATTTCGAGGTCCCCGTCGAGGCCGTCGAGAGGGCCAGCGGGCTCGAGTTCGCGACCAAGTTGCCCGTGCAGCGACGCAAGAGGCTGTGCACCGACACGACGTGTGCGCTGGTCATCAAGGATTATGCGGATAGGCAGAAGGCGTTTGCGAAGGATGCGAAGAAGTCGAGTCCGAGAAATTAGAATCTTGTGAGATATATATATACAGATATGTATTAGTGCAGAGGGTGGGCTCGCAAGGGCATTCTTGTTTTTTCTTTTCTGGTTGCATCTTTCAGGCGGGGGCGCATTTGCATCATAGCACGGCGTTTGATTCTCTGGCTTGCTTGCTTCAAATGCATGTATGTAGTCATATATATAGTGTAGCATTAGAAAGAAACATTTCACAATATAAAGCACAGAAAAATGCAGGGTTTAAAAGAAAAAAAGGTGGACGCATGTATGTAGGTATGTATCCCTTGTTTCTGTCCTGGCTTCGTGCACCTAACGCCAAAGGTATCTCATTTTTACCCCCCCCCCCC
>NW_020194480.1:1391189-1479940 GCF_003019875.1 Amorphotheca resinae ATCC 22711
CCCCCCCCTCCCCCCCCCCCTAAACCCCCTTTGCTATATTTATTATACAATTGCTCACTCGGGACACAGCGCGCAGCTATCTATCTCGCTCTCGTGTACTTTCCTCTCCTCTGCTCCATCTGTAAACTCTCCTCTTGACTCGGTAGTGGCCCTCGTCGTCTCACGCTTCCCCCGCCACTAGCAGACTCATTATTGCCATTATTATTCTCCATGCCGGGAATCTGGAAAGGAGGGGGCCCGCTCATGCCCGGAGGCGGGGGCGGGAAGCCCTGGAAAGTCGGCGGCGGTGGTGGTGGGAAACCCGGAGGGAGCATGCCTGGTGGAGGAGGGGGGAATTGACCGCCGGCGCCAATGGGAGGGGGTGGTGGTAGACCAGCTTTTTTCATCAGCTCTGCTAACTTGGCGAAATCCGGAGGGTTATTGGGATCCATCCCGGGTAAGGTTGGAACACTGTTTGTGCCTGAAAGACCGAATGGTAACGGTGGAGGAGGCACGGCTCCTCCCATGCCTGGTATTCTAGGTTGTGCTCCTCCTGCGCTTGTTCCATCTTTACCAAATTGTGGTAATGGTAAGCCTGGTATACCTGGGAAACCAGGGAGCTTCGGGGGCATCTTCTGGTCGACAAGTCCTTCCATCTCGTCTTCCATTTCTTGCTCCTCTTCTTCTTGACGCTGACTCCGACCTCTTCGTCGATCCCATGTCCCTTGGGCTTCGGCGGCTGACTCCCCGATGTGATAGCGATCATTGAATGTATCTGTGCTACCTGGCCGCGCACGCGTCCAGAAACGAGTGACACGATCGTTCGAACCTGATGCGAGGACATGACCCAGCGGGTGCCAATCAAGTGACCAAATTGCAAAGTCATGGGCGTATGTGACTTTGTGAGCTGGATATATGGTTTGGGCCAGTGCCGTTGAAGGATCGGGGCTATCATATGGGGCTAGAGAAGGGGCTGTCCCTGGAGGGGTATTTGGTTCGTCGAGGAGGTAATGGAATAGAGCGCCATCAGCACCACCAGTACTCAGGAGTGAGGAATGCACCGGGTGCCAGGCCAAGGTCGAAATGTCCTTGTCGTGTCCTTTCAGGAGACAAATATCACGCATCATTCGTAAATCGAACACACGTGCCGTCTGGTCACGGGCTGAGGTTGCCAGGCATTGCCCTCTGACTCGTTCGAAGAGTGTCTTCGTAATCGTGTTTTTGTGGCCGTGTAGCGTGGTTAGACAACGACCCGTGCGAGGATCCCATAGTTTGACTAGATGATCTTTTGACCCGGAAACAAGCAATCCTTTAGTAGGGTGCCAGTCAACGCTCTTCGCGTCCCAACCGTGGCCATTCAGCGTAGATTCCTCAACGCCTCCAGCGAAGTCGAAGATTTTGAGGGACGAGTCATCGGAAGCTGTGACGAATTTGGAGTCGTTCGGACTGAACGCGAGGTCTCTTATAGGATCATTGTGCCCTTGAATGACCTTGACGTTGTTGAAATTAGGTTGCCAGTACTTGATCAGGCCGTCGTGATCAGCTGACAGAAGCCAGTCATCGCTATGCGAGTAAGACAAGGCTCGGATAGCAACATCATGTGCTTGCATGATTGTCTCGAAATTAAAACCAGTTCCATTCCACAGCGTAAACTCTCCACTGCTAGATGCTGTGAGTAATCTTCGACCCTCTGGTGTCCATCGCACTACGTTGACGGGGTGCTTGATTTTGTTCAGTGAGGAGTGCAGATGTCGCGCGGGAATCGAGTCGGCTGGATTATGCAGTCTTGCTAAAGGCGGTAGCATCTATATGAAGTCAGCTTGCAAACAATGGAGCATGGAGTTCGCTCCGAAGAGAACCTACATCGACTATGTAGCTAGGACTCGGCCGTTCCATCTCTCCCTGATAGCCTCCTTTGTATCTCGGCTGTCGATTCCGCATCCAATGGACCATAGTCGAGCCATAATCTGTGACAGGGCCTTTACAGCAAACATTGTCAATTTAGAGAACTGCATTTAGACAAAAACCAGACAAAGCCATGGTGCGGCTCAAAGGACACCAAAAAGAAAGCAACATAAGCAATGACTATCAAGACAACGAGAAATACCATCGATCCAA
Source organism: Amorphotheca resinae ATCC 22711 (assembly GCF_003019875.1). Classification (NCBI taxonomy): domain Eukaryota; kingdom Fungi; phylum Ascomycota; class Leotiomycetes; order Helotiales; family Amorphothecaceae; genus Amorphotheca; species Amorphotheca resinae. Next base: position 1,393,287 of record NW_020194480.1, read on the forward strand.
GAATCAATTCCCACATCTATTAGGGTTGGACTCCAACTTTGAGCCTTCCCAAGTCACAGCGTTATATGGGAAGCCTAGTTCCATGGTAGCCGTGTTTTTGACGACGCGAAGTGAAATCGAGGATTGGGAGATCAGAACTCACGTCTTCCCCTTCCCCTCCCAAAACCCCCTCCTTCAAAGCCCCCAGCAGCGCCTCCAGCAGCGCCGCCACCACCGCCGTAATCGCGTTGTTCATAAGCCATCCCGACTAACTTATCATCGTTGGTTGTTGGGATATAAAGCTACGGCGCGCAGCAGAAGGATGGATCCCAAAATCCACGATCGGTTGTAGCACGTGATCCGGTCGATTATTCTTCCATCTCCGACGAACTATTCCGCAACAAGGCTAGGCCCCGCAGTCGAAGATCCTCTTTCACGTTGATGCAGCCATCATATATCTCTCCCTCCAATGGCATTCAACCTGTCGGAAATGCCTCGCCAGGTCCTTGCAATAGGGACTTGCCCCCCCGTATAAGGCCGCTTTCACTTCTCCCCCTCTTCTCTTCTCTTCTCTGCTTCTCTTCTTCTCTTTCCGTCTCGTTGTCCTTTGTGTTCTTGGCTCCCGTTTTCTAGCCGTCCGAGAGTCGCGTAGTGCCCCGCGCTACCCGTTCCATGCCCTTGTATCAGCCTTGCTTTCTTGTTATCTCTCTTTGTGCCAGGACTTGTCTATCAAGAGCATTGTGGCAATTCGGACTCCCAAACCTCTTCTAGCTTCATGCTTCTCTCCCCCGGACTCTGACGATGGCGCCGACCACAGATACCGCGACAGTCACTTCAAGAGAGAGCCCCGCAGAAGCTCCAACCAAGCGACCAGGTCATTCACATGTCAATCTCAACGGCCCGTCAACAGTCCAACCTCTAGAGCCTGTCCGGCCCCGGGCAAGACGAAAGTACAAGCACATCGCGGCTGTACATTCTAAACACAAAACTTCATGTCTCAGTCACGATTCCGAGGCTGCTCCCAGCTTTCTAGGCTTCAGAAATTTGATGGTCATCGTCTTGAGTATGTCAGCCCAGGATAGTCCTGTCGATTAACAAGTATCATCTAGATAACTGGATCGACATATGCTATTAGTTGCTGGGAACCTACGCTTGATGATTGAGAACTACAAGAAGGTTAACTTCAGTCCGTCTCTTTCATTGCGGTCCATTGCTAACCAAGGCAGTATGGAGTTCTTATCTGTATTCGGTGCCACGACTACCGACGGATGGACGTTAGACTCGGTGCTGCTCTATATTTCATTATACCTTGTCATCTCTTCGTTGCATATGTTATAGAGTTAGCAGCTGCTCAGCAAGCAAGAGCGTCCATCCAAGGAACTGGTAAGAAGCGGGATGGGACGGCTACTCCCGGCGGAAGCTATGTTCCAACAGACCAAGAGCTCAAGAAATTCCAATCAACCTGGAAGTTGATAGCGTGGATTCACGGCATCAATGCTACGCTCTGTCTGTTGATTACGTCCCTCATCGTTTACTTCTTCATCCACCATCCTCTGATTGGGACCTTGACAGAGGTTCACGCCGTTATTGTCTGGCTCAAGACCGCCTCCTACGCTTTAGCGAACCGGGACCTTCGACATGCATACCTGCATCCTTCAAGGCGGGAAGAGGATGCAGTTCCAGAGATATACAGCAAATGTCCATACCCCGAAAATATCACGTTGAGAAATCTCACATATTTCTGGTGGGCGCCGACATTGGTGTATCAGCCAGTATACCCTCGAACTACCAAGATCAGATGGGTCTTCGTTTTCAAGCGTGTGGCCGAAGTGTTCGGTCTCAGTGTTTTCATGTGGGTAGCCAGTGCGCAATACGCCGCACCCGTTTTACGGAACTCCATGGATAAGCTAGCCTCCCTAGATCTTTCTTCGATTCTTGAAAGACTCATGAAATTGTCAACGATCAGCTTGGTAATTTGGCTAGCCGGATTCTTCGCCTTATTCCAGTCATTCCTCAACGCCCTGGCTGAAGTCATGAAATTTGGGGACAGGGAGTTCTACTCTGATTGGTGGAACAGCCCAAGTGTGGGTGTTTATTGGAGAACCTGGAATATACCAGTTTATCAATTCATGAAAAGACATATATTTTCTCCTCTTGTCGGTAGAGGTTGGAGTTCTGGACATTCAAGCATTCTGGTGTTTCTCCTCTCAGGAATCCTTCACGAGTTGGTTGTGGGGGTACCAACCCACAACATTATCGGTACGTCTGCATTGGCGCTTCGAGTCTCAATGAAGAATGGCTAACGACTTATAGGAGTTGCATTCATGGGTATGATGGCTCAGCTGCCACTGATCGTCTTTACAGCGCCGCTAGAGAAGATGAAGGGGATTAATGGGAGGATCATTGGAAACTGTATCTTCTGGGTTTCATTTACCCTCATCGGCCAGCCTCTGGCCATTCTTCTCTACTTCTTTGCATGGCAGGCCAAATATGGGACCGTTAGCAAGCAACTCATCAAACCATAGATAGAACTAGATAAATAGAAGACGCAGCAAGCTTTCGTGCAATGGACTTTAACATTATATTCATTCATCTCGCATTCTCTGCACTGAGCTCAGCCATCAAGCCCCCTTTATCCCTTTTCGCAGCATCCTCCTTTAATCTCTGTGCGATAAACGCTGATATCTCCTTGACCTTCACCAACGCCACATTCGTACAATGCAACAACGCAACCGCGTCCACGGGCGCGCCTCCCAACTTGGCAATCTGACACAGCTCCCCATGCCTATTCATACTAATCGTCATAGACCCGACCCTCAGCTGCTCCTCCAGCATCGTCGCATCCAACAACGTCGTCTCTCCCGCGTCCCCATAAAAGCTAAACGTCACGCACAGCGGATCATGCAGCAAGCTCAAGGGCACGGGTTCCCTCTCCGCCAGCGTAAACACCGTCACTTTCTCGCCCTCGATCGCGGTATCCGGTTTCCTGAAATGTCGGAGCGCCGCCACGACGCCGACGCACGCCGCATCGACGAGGTTCCCATCGTGCGATAGCACATGCACGTCCGCCCGCACCGACCACACTTGAGACCCGGCGATCAGGCACAGCGATTCGGTGTCCAGGGCTTGGGACCGCCGGAGCGTCTTCTCCAGGAGCCGCGAGAGCAGAAGCTCGGTTTCTGAGGGCCGCGCGACTTCGAAACTGGGTAGTGTCATGGGCGAGAGCTCGGTGCTGATGGTGAAGATGCCGTCGAAGGGGCGGTCGGGAAAGGGGGCTGTGACTTCGGCGGAGATTTTGGTGATCAGTCTGTTTGTGTGAGAGAGAGACGGGTTAATAAGTAACCTCTTTTCCGTCTGCGGTTTTGCATTCGTGTGGAAGTTGGAGGGAGCAGAACATACCTCGTCTTCCCGAGCCTGACGTCCGCGACCCCATATTCGTCGCCGAAGTCGAGCTCGAGGGCCCGGAACTGGTCGAAGGCGCGGCCGTCGATGCGCAGGTTCTCCTGCAGCGCTTTCTGGAAGAACTGTCTCTCGTTGAGAGAGGGCCCTATCTCTCGAGGCATGCCGGGACGTAGACGCGATTATGGGAATTTGGGATGGGGAAATCAAATGCGAAAGAGATATCGCGGGGGAGAGAGAGCTTGTGGAAATTCTAAAAAACGGCAGAAAGGTTGGCGGTGAACTGGGATTGGTTTAGCGCTGGTCTCCCAATCTTGGTTTCTTGCGCGTTTCGTGATCGGGGTTGAGAACAACACTGTTTTTGATACTGCTTTGATACACCTTACACCTGCCATTATGACGACCGGTTTGGAACCTGTTGCTTGCTTGGATGACCCGTGCTAATGGTTTGCAGCTCATAGACCTACGTTCGACCCCGTAAGCAAGCTCGAAAGCTCACGTACGGACGCCGCTGACACAGCATAGGCAAGGGGAAAGGAGGCACAACGAGGCCCAGCATATCACCAGAGACTCCTACCAGCGCACACGCAACTCAAGCTCCGGTGCGATTCACCTATCCATAATGCATAAACATAGCGGGCAACATTCTGACAAAGCTATAGAAAACCAGGGCAAGGAGGAGATGCAGATCGCCAAGCTCGCGATCTCCGCGCAGAATTGCTCGAGGCTGAGGCGGCGCACTTCGCAAAGATCAAGGGCGGACCGGCTCCAACCCCGGAGACTGCAGAGCCTTCTACGAATCAGGCGAAGAGGCAGCTTGAGGATGGCGGAATGGGGGACGAGGAAGACCCCGAAGCTAAACGGAGGCGGATACTAGAAGAGACGAGAGATATAGACGCCGAGTCTGAGGATGATGGGGAGGATGATAGTAGTGAAGATGACAGTGACGACGATGAGGACGAGACGGCGGAGCTACAACGCGAACTAGAGAAGATCAAGCGGGAGAGGGCTGAGAGGAGAGAGCAAGAGGTCAGAACAAGCTTTCGCTGCCAACCCTTTTCCGCATGGTTGCTGACACGGAGAATTCAGGAACGCGAGAGGATAGCGGCAGAAGAGGCTGCACGGGAGAAGGACATTGCTCTTGGAAACCCCTTGCTGAACCCCAGGACCGACTTCAACGTCAAGCGCCGGTAAGCCACATGATGCCCAGCCACGGGCTCGTTTCCACTAACGGGAGTGCAGATGGGACGACGACGTGGTGTTCAAGAACCAAGCCCGCGGGACCGAGGACAAGCGCAAGAAGGAGTTCGTCAATGTAAGTTGGGAACAACGCGGGAACAGGGTCGTCTTGGTGCTGACGATCACGCTCTTAGGACCTCTTGCGATCGGATTTCCACAAACGCTTCATGAGGTTAGTCGCAATATCCTTGGTCTGATCAAAGAATGGGGAGCGGGTGGATGAGGCTAACACGTGGCGCAGCAAATATGTGAGATGACGAGTCATGGGAGATTGGTCATTGGAGAATGAAGACTGGGAGTTCTGGGTCCGGCTGGCTGGAGGGGTCGGCAAGTTATTACCTACATGGCGGAGGACGATGAGCGGTCAGACCGCCTGGCTGCCACGGGGCCACCTTATCTATGCAATTGTATACATAACATGTGGCGTATAAAGGAGTTTTAAGAATTTGCATAATCACAGGCCCCATCTTAATTACTCCGTATACTTATCTTTGATCGGGATCTCTTGGTTGGCCGTGCATCACGTGATTATAGAGGGGTAGGTAAGTAGGTAACCTCAGAGTGCATACCATGACTACTTTCAGGCAGACTGTAGGTCAAAAGAAGACGAAAGATGTCCCATATTACCTGATGGCCGCTCGTAATCATCGGGGTTCGACATGCGTTTACATGCCGAGGAATCTGAAGCTGAATCTCAGCGTTCGGAGTTGTGGGGGGGTGGAGGGGCGGTTGGCCCGACTACTCGTTGGTCAAACGGCTGGGGGTGGGAAAGGCGTCGATTGAATACGGAATCCGTAATCTTATTAAAATATGATGAGAATATATGGGTTTGTCTTATTTTGACCTCCGGCTGTGATGATAGTGTAGGTAGGTATATAATATAAGGGAGGAGTGGTATGTAGGTGACCCTCGGTCTGGATGAGATGGAGATGAGACGAGATGAGCTGATAATTGCACAACACGAAAAACACGGGACCGGGAATGAGAGTTAATGCACGAGCATAAAGAAGAAGAAAAGATATGATAATAATCGATCCATCACAATCCGTACAGTACTACTGTAAGTAAATAATAGTAAGAGTGGTGGCCCTGGTGGGTAAAAACATTGAGGAGCCCGGCTAGGCGTTGGGCACTGGCCCTCAGCGCGACAAGGGTCGGCGGCCCAGCGGCTCAGCGGTACCTGGAGAGCCGAGCCATGTCGAGCGCAAAAGGGGGGCCCTTGAACAGCTGAGCAGCTGAGTGTGAGGAGCGGGGACTGCCCATGATCATCTAGATTCGCACTCTCGGATGAATGCGTGATTAATGAATCCTGGCGACGGCTGTCCTCTGGCATGGCGGGCGATCCTGGTGATGATGATGATGAAGATGATGGGCGATGATGGCATGGACGAGGGTGCTGGAGGGGAGAGAGGGAGAGAGGGGTCCCGTATCATTGATTCTCTTTGGCGAGAGAGAGGGGCGCCTTGCCGCTTAGGGACTAGAAGCGGGGGGGATTCGCATCGGGATGGACATCTGGGATCCAGGGCGCGCCTTGCCGGTCTGGGCCTAGCGGAGATGGCACCAGTTGACCACGCAGACCACCTTACCTATCCCCTCGGGAGGGGTGTGGCTAGAGAGAGGGGAGAAAGGGGAGAGAGAGAAAGGGGGGAGGAGATGGGGGAGCGGGTGAGAGGGAGGGAAAAAGGAAGGAAGGAAGGAAGGAAGGTGCAAAGAAGCACACCCCCCCATGACGTCACGGGCCTCCCAGCAGGAAAAGGAAATAATACAGAAGCAAGAGATACCCTTCGTGCAGTCTTCGCCAGACTACAGTACCTGAGGACAGGGGTGCCATGCGAGTAAGGCCGGCCGTCGGTAAGGAGGGGCCGTCTTGTGCAACGTGCCTATCAGGAGAGAGATCCTCTGCCACGGTGTACCTCCCTGAGAGATATAAGGTCAGGTAAGGTAAGGTAGGTATATAATCCCCTCCCGCCCCAGGACCGCCCAGCTCTTCCTCTTCCTCTTCCTCTCCCTACTCTCTACATCTATCAATCTTAAATTCAAATTTCCCACTCTTCTCTCCCACTCTCCCATCCTACACAACTCTCTTCATCATGTCCAACTACGACAACGACAACTCCGTAAGTCTTGAGAGAATGTTACAAAGCCAGTTCTTCATGGTTCCCTCCCTCTGACCGACTTCCTTTCCCTAGGGCTACGGAGGCAGTGACAGCTACGGCGTAAGCCTCTCTCTCTGATCACCTTCCACCCCCTGCTACCATTGTGGCAGGCTGGGTTAAGTCCAAGTCTGGGTCCTTTCTAACGCTCTCGTTCAGTCTGGTGGCCGGGGCAATGATAGCTACGGAAGCAGTGACAGTTATGGCGTAAGCCTCTCTTAGTTACCTTCTCTCCCTCTACTACCATTGTAGTCGGAGGGGTCAAAGTCTAGGACCTTCCTCGACTAACTCTTTTCTTTCAGTCTGGTGGCCGAGGCAACGACAGCTATGGAAGCAGTGACAGCTATGGCGTAAGCCTCTCTTGGTTACCTTCTTTCTCCCCACTACCATTGTAGTCGGGAGTGTCTAGGACGTTCCCCGACTAACTCTTTCTTTCAGTCTGGTGGCCGAGGAGGCAACGACAGCTATGGAAGCAGTGACAGCTACGGCGTAAGCCTCTCTTGGTTACCTCCTCCCTCCACTACCATTGTAGTGGGAGCTTCGGAGGGGTCAAAGCCTAGGACATTCCCTGACTAACTCTTTTCTCCAGTCTGGCGGCCGAGGAAACAGTGACAGCTACGGAGTAAGTATCCCGTGCAGGACTGTTGTCTCGCTCTGCAGTCACGGTTCCTGTCGTTGCACATAGTCCCAAGATCGCCCTGCTGACTTCTTGATTGCAGGGAGGCAACTCTGACAGCTACGGATCTAGCAATGACGACAACAGCTACGGCTCGAGAGGAAAATCCGGCGGTGACAGCTACGGCTCTAGCAACGACGACAGCTACGGCTCGAGTGGAAGAGGAAACTCTGGCAACGACGACAGCTACGGTTCAAGTGGAAGAGGAGGAAGATCTGGCGGTGACGACAGCTACGGCTCGAGCAACAACGACAGCTATGGCTCTAGCAAGAACGACAGCTATGGCTCCAGCAACAACGACAGCTATGGCTCCAGCAACAACGACGACAGCTACGGCTCGAGTGGGAGAGGAAAGTCCGGCGGTGACAGCTACGGCTCTAGCAACAACGACAGCTATGGATCTAGCAACAACGACAGCTATGGCTCCAGCAACAACGACAGCTATGGCTCTAGCAAGAACGACAGCTATGGCTCCAGCAACAACGACGACAGCTACGGCTCGAGTGGAAGAGGAAAGTCCGGCGGTGACAGCTACGGCTCGGGCAACAACGACAGCTATGGCTCCAGCAACAACGACAGCTATGGCTCTAGCAACAACGACGACAGCTACGGCTCGAGTGGAAGAGGAAAGTCCGGCGGTGACAGCTACGGCTCAAGCAACGATGACAGCTACGGCTCCGGCGGCAACTCTGGCTACGGAGGAAACTCTGGCAACGATGACAGCTACGGCTCGGGTAACAGCACCGCCGACAAGCTGTTGCAGAAGGCCGGCAGCTTCTTCAAGGGTGGCAACAACTCGGGAAACAATGACAATGACTACTAGGCGCATGGTTTGCTGCGGATGATTTTACGACGGTTATGGCGATAGCCTATAGGATGGATTTCCTTGGATTCTCGGGACGGGGGGACGGGGTCCCGTGTAGCACACGTAGCATGTAGTTCTCACTGAGGTGCGAATGCTCGTTCCTAATGATACTCTGAAACTGAATCTTGGTCTTGGCTCGTAATGCGTGTTGAATGTGTAAGTGAGATATGAACTCAACTGGTAACCCCTCAACATACGTCACCGGCACACAGACCTGTCCACGGAACCATTGCTCCGGCAGAGGATCTACGTCGGGCCTATATTGTTCCGAAGCCTTCGGGTGGCGCGCGCCGTACCGAGCTTTAGGACCCAGAGATGAACTTCACAGCAAGGATGCTCGCTCATCTTACGGTGGTACATACATGTTTAATGACATATGTAGACCTACTACAACCACGTAACATGCTCCTCGGGATTCAATATGAATCGATCCTTCAAGAGCTCGAGCAAGCCGAATCTGAAAACCCAACCCTGCGAAAGTATATATTGATGATCGGATCATCTACGAGTTGAGGCCGCCTCCGTTTATGTGACTTTGGGGAGGCTCGACTTGGGGAGACCTGGAACACAATGATGATATCATGCCCGACATACATCGAGCTCCGGAAGTTATCTTGAAGATTTATTGGGATTATAAGGTTGATATATGGAATCTTGGCGTATTGGTAAGTAGAATTCAGATTCTTCATCTTGGCATACTACCAGCTGTTAACTATTTAGTACTAATCTGTCAGGTCTGGGAGCTCTTTGAATATCATCATTTTTTTCAAAGGTAGGAATCCCAAGGATGACCTTCTCGATGACAGCTATCATTTCGGTGAGATGGTGGCCATCCCAAGATCCTCCACCTACCGAATTTCTTAAACGTGGCGAGAAAAGTCAAGAAACCTGGGACGAAGCAGGTCGGTTTGCATTTGGTTGAAACTTGAAATACTAGTACGAGTTCTAATGAGCTTTCGCTAGGTAACCGGAGAGGTCTCGCCCTAAATCCCAGCCAATACCTCGAGGAGTTTGATGAGAGGCTAGAGGGTAAAGATAAGGACCTTTTCCTGCGTTTAAACTCGAGGTCCACGTCTAGCGGCATTGGCAACAAGGGTGATCTAATGTAGCTGATCAAAGCCAAGGAACGGGAGGCCAGTGCATGACTGGACTTTGGAGAATTGGGTAGGCGCCCCTCATGAATACAAGCAAAACGGCAGGCACTAAGCTCGAACTCGATGCGGCGTGACTGACTTAAACCCCACTGAATTCTCCTATCCATTTACAATTTTCTTCACAAACACCGATATGAATATAAAGCAATAATTGTCCAACCTCCAAAGACTTACAACCAACAAACATGGCTGCTATTGCCGTATCTCCAGAAGGCATTGCTCAGGTCACGACAGCAATGAAGAGTCCCAACACTGGTTTGAGCATCAACGAGCTCTAGAATAACATGGTCCTCAACTGCAAAATCCACGTCTTCATTTACGACCTTCGGAGTTTCCAAGAGATTCCGGATCTCGGGCTCGTCTCGATCAGACCGTAGATGCTATTTTTATCGGTACGCCTTGTATGTAATATATGCCATAACTCCACTCCCCCTATTTCTTTATAGACATGGTACTGACTGTGAGAATCGTCTGTAGACTTCAGCCAGAGAAAGTGAGAGCGCTAAAAGGCACCATTATCTGTCGCATATAGAACGGGCCTAATAGGGACCTATATTTTGAGTAATTGCCACCTGGTAAAAGGGTCCTATTACCGAGATCCGTTGTGCCGATTTTTGCCACATCTTTATGTATATATAGAGTCTCTAGACCCTTACTTTACTCTTTAATCGAGTCCGTTTCTCCCGTTTTGACAGTTATAAGCCCGGGTTGCTTTCTATAGCTACCGAAACTGTGTGATCAGACTCCCTGACCGACTTGATTTTTCGACACTACTATTAACGTGATTTCGGCTGATACTAACGTAGTAAACAAGCCTGTTTTTTGACTTTTAAGTAGATATACGAGGCTTAATAGAAGCTAATTAAAATATCCTAAACAACGCCTCTAATAGGCTACTCGATTAATTTAAAGGCGCTAATTCAAGTACTTATTCGACAATTTAGACTTACCCTAACTTACCTAATTTAGTAACTAGTTAAACAACGTGTTTAGCAGCTGTTTCTACCTAACTTACTACTAATTCGACTTTAATTATTATAGTAGGTATAGTTAATACGACTATTACTACTTATATCCTTAATAGAACTAATGATTAGGACGATTAGATTAAAGAGATCTAAGCTATAGCTAGAAGTACTAATATATAGAACTTTGTAGATCCTTTAAAGGATCGACTACTACTTTAACTATAAGAGCTAGTTTAGCCTAAACCAGGCTATGTTTAAGGGTAATTAAACGTAGCTTATAGCTAGTTAAGTAAGGGAGAAAGAGAGTAGTTATAGATCTTTTATATTTAGGTTTAAATTACCTAATTTAGACGTGTTTTAATCCTCTTTTTAAAGTGCCTCTACCCTCTTCTTAATAAAGGCGTTAGACTTAAGTTTTGTACTAATCTCCTTTTAGATCTTTTTGTTTAGTACCTATCCTACTAGCCTTTTACTAGGGATTAGGTAATAGTAGTCCTTAAACTAGTGCCTCTTACTATATAGGTACTTAAGAGGCCGTTTGCCTCCTTTGTCTAAGCTTTGCCCTTAAAGGGTAAAGAACACTACGTAATATCCTTCTTTTACTTTTAGTTACCTTTTACTCTTAAGTTTAAGCTTAAACTCGTTAAGTACGTCTTTAAATTCAAGTTTCTTCTTCTTAAAAAGCTAGTGTTCTACTATCTAGGTAAACACTAGATCTACTCTCTCTATAGCGGCTATAAAGTCGTAGATTAGCCTAGTACCTAGAACTTTAGCTATATTAAGCACTAGACAGTTGTTATACGCTAATTTAAAGCTATTAATCTAAGCGGCTACTAATTACCCTCTTTTAGGTACCTCTTAAGCTAACTTATACTTCTTAATTAGCTTTTGTTACCTTATATTATCTAAAGGAGCTACTCTCTTTTTTAGTTCTATAAGTATATTATATACTATAGTACTAGTATTAACGTAGTAAACGTATTCTTTTTATATTATATTAATTATTTGTATCTATAAGTCGTTTAACGCTTGTTATTACTATTTAAACAGTTGTTGTTCCTTATTATATTAATTTTAAAGATAACTATAGTAATTAACAAAGAAGAGGATCTCTTTAAAGCGTTTATAGTATTAGCTATATCTACTAATATAGCTACTAAAATAGCTAACCTAACTACTAAATTTAGTTATTTAGTCTTAAAAAGAGAGGAATAAGATTACCTACTAAAAAAGAGCTTTATACTTAACTTAGGTACTACGATACACGTCTATAACGACCTAAATAGGTTTAGCTTTATACAAAAAGCCTTAGAATAAAGCTTCTTATTAGCTAGTAAGGATTAAATTTAAATTAAAGCCTTTAGTATAGTAAAAATCTAACTCTAGAGGCTAAAGGGGCCTTTTACTATTAAGTTACTAAATACTACGCTAGTCCTTACGTTCTATACTAACGTAGTATCCTTACGTTAATTAATCTAAAAGGGGATCTACTAAGATACTAAAAGAAGACGATTAACCTTTAGAAACTAAACCTTTTACTATACACTAGTTTAAAATAGCTAGTAGATACTAGAATATAATCTAGTTACTAAACTTAGAAACGACACTATAACTACTAATACTATAGCGTACCTTATAAATAGTTATATTCTAGTACTATCTAGCGCTTTAACTAACCTTTAGTATAAAAGGATAGGTTACCTTTAAATAAAGGCTATTTAGCGCCTTTCTAGCGCTACTAGAGACGTTAAAATAGTAGATATAGACTAGTATCTTATTACTTCTTATAAAACGTACTACTTATCTAACGTAAAATAATAAATATCCTAAGTACTAGCTAAAAGAGCTACTACCTTATTAAGGTAAATATACGTAGATCTTATCTCTTTTTATATAGTAGATATAAAGGAGCGCTATATCTTTTATATTACCGCCCCTCTAGGTAGCAAGCTAAGGGGATTACAAAGGACCTTACTACAAAGTAGTTATAGTGCCTCTACGTCGTCACGAGGGCGTACTAGGCGACGCCCGTCTAGTTCCTTAAGTCTAAAACAGCTACGCCCTTACTCGACCTCTACCTCGACAAGTAGGTAGCAGACTTTAAACAACGTCTTAAACGTATAAGTAAAAGAGAACTTATATAGTCTATCTATAACAGGGTAGCGGCCCGTCTTTAATAACGCTAGAGACACTACTATAGCGCTACTATAGCGCTACCTTATACGTTACTTAAGTACGGGATAGGCCGAGCCGCGTAGGCGAAGGACTAGTATAGGGACTCCTCCCTAGAGAAGACCCTATAAGGGAACTAGAAGGCACGATAGTCTTAACACGACAGCTTGCCGGCATACCGCTAAGGCGCCGCCCTAGCCGCGCTACCTGCCCTCTTAGTAGATACCCTTAAGAAGTACCTACTCTTCTATAAGTACGAGAGCTCTCTTTTAACATAGATCTGTACTAGTAAAGTTAGACTCTAGGCTTTCCTTTTTAAGCGTAGAGTACTAGAGGTAGTGACCTCCTAGTACCCTTATAGTAAGGCCCTAGAGACAGCGGCTTACCTAGTCCTTAACTACTAGTAGCTAGATTAATAGCGGCAGGCCTTATAGTAAGCGCTCTACCCGAGAGTACTATAAACGTTCTATAACTTTATAGTAGTAATAGAGAAAGGTAAGAGCGCTCGTATACTAATCTGTTAGCTACTGTCTACCGGCCGATTCTTATAGTTCTGTCTAGCTAAGCGCTACCTAGTAAAGGAGTTACAAGAGAGGGAGTAGCCCTAGCTAGTAGCCGGCGCCCTACTAGCGCCTCGCTAGTGTCCTGTTAGTATGTTTAGTATTACTAGGCTAGAAGGTTAAGTTCTAGTAGGGTAGTAATAAAGACCTAGCGCCTTAGTAGCGCTATAACAGTATAAACACAAGTAGTAGTACGTAGGTTTTTACCCGGCTTTAGTACGGTTTTACTACGTGATTTATGTAGTATAGAGGTTCTGTATATAGTAGGCATAGGCAGTAAGAACAATAATAATAATATATCTTTTATATCTTAGATAACTTAACTTAAATAAACTTTGTATATACTATAGAATCTAAACAAGAAACCTCTAGTATTCTACACTACTTCGTATATATAGTATATAAGTAGTAAGGGTTTAGAGTAAAAGTTATTTAAGTAGATAGTAAAACGTTACTTAGAGGAGAGTTTAATAAGTAGGTAATAGAGAAAGAGATCCTAGTAGAACGATTAGTGTTACAAACACTAGAGTAAAACAGTCTAGCTAAGCGATCTAAAAGAGTAATCCTTTAAAGGGGTATAGCTCTTTATATAAAGAGTAGGCTACTAGAGAACCTATGGCCTAAAGCTAGTAAAACAGTAGCCTACCTTATTAATAGATCTCTTAGCGCCTTATTAGCTTAGAAAACCCTTTACTAGTACCTCTAAGAGGTAATAAAGAGTAAAAAAGAGAGGCTTAAACCTAAGCTTAGCTACCTTTAAGCGTATAGTTATAAGGCGTACGTACTAAACAAGACTAGGGCTAGACTAGATAAGTTAGATCTTAAAGCGTTTATTAGATACTTTGTTAGATACAAGTCGATAAATATATACTAAATATAGATCTTCTTAAAGAATTAAATAGTATCTACTTGTAACGTTACCTTTAGTAAAACAGCCTGTTATAATCTAGTAGAACTATAAGAGGCTAAAGAACAGGCTATATAGGCCTTAAAAGAGATATCTTAACAGATAAAGAACTAGTAAATTAAAGAATTAGATACTAAAGACGTTATAGTAGTAGAGGTACCTTAACAGGTAGAGGATAGAAGAGAACACTTAGTTAAGCCTTATTTAGTACCTTAGGTTAGTACTAAAACTTAGATTCCCTTACTTACTATACCTTTACCTACCTTATAAGCTATACCTAACGTTAAACTAAACGAATTAGACAAATTCTACAAACAAATAGATCTAATAGATTAAACAGATCTACTTATAAACACGCTAAACACACTAGGATCTATGTTAAATAAATTTACTACTCTAAACGCGCTAAACGCGCTAATTAGATTAAATAGATTAACAGAATTAAGTTAATTAGTAGAGCTAATAGCTAAAAACAACAAATCTAAGCCCTTAGTACGATCTCTTAAGCCCTACAATCCTTTTAATCTACTTATTTTTAACAAACCTAACGAATTAGATATAAAGATAGAAGACGTACTACTAATATAGCTAGATCCTATCCTACTATCTAATAACGTTATAATTTAATAAAGGAGGCTATAAAGAGGGCCTAGATCTAAAGGTATTAGGTATAGTAACATTATTAAAAGCCTTAGAGAGTAACGTTAAAACTATAAACACGTCTATATAGTATAACAAGAAGGGATTAACAAATATAGTAGGTTCTATTTAGCCTTCTAACTAGGTACTAAATACAAGAAACAGAGACTCTATTAAACTAATCTCTTAGTACTACTTAGCTACTAGAGAGAGCTTTAAAACTACTCTTATAGTACTAAGTTTAGGATTGTAGTAGAGAAAGAGTATATAGATCTAGAGAGGTAAGAAACCTTTAAACTAGTCTACTATTTAACTATTAAGAGATATATAATCCTTATAAGGTAAGTGTTTATATATAAATTTAATACTAACGGCTTTCTAGCTAAATTTAAGGCTAGGCTTATAGTTAGAGGCGATTTATAGTACCTTAACAGCCGTAATAATTACGCTACTACCCTTACGTTAAGAGTATTTAGGGCTCTAATAGCTATAGCGGCCTAGTTTAATCTTAATATCTATTAATTAGACGCTATTAACGCGTTTACTAATAGTAATATAGATAGTAAAGTCTATATTTACTACTTAAAGGGATTTAGTAAGCTAGAACACTACCTTCTTCTCTTATAGGCCTTGTACGGCCTTTATAGATTACTACTACTCTAGTATAGTAAGTTTACTTATATACTAAAAGAACTAGGGCTATTCCTTATACCTAAGGCAGACTACCTTTATATAAATAACAAGCTAATAGTCTTCTTTTATATAAACAATATAGCGATATTATCTAGACGATTTAACTATAACGAATTTCTCTCTTTTAAAACAAAGCTATTTAGTAAATATAAGATATAAGATCTAAGAGAGTTAAGCTAGTTCTTAAGGATAAGGGTAATAAGGGATAGAACGGCGTAACAGATCTAGCTAAGCTAAGATTTGTATATTAAGTCTATTATAAAGAGGTTCTACCTTAATAAAGGTAAAACACTAGCTACGCTTATAGCTACTAATAAATTAGTACTATATACAGGTAAAGTAACAGATTAAGAGGTCTTAGCCTACTAGTAAAAAGTAGGCTTAATTCTATACGCTACTATCGTTATACGGCTAGATATAATAAGAGCCGCTATACGGCTTTCTAAGTTCTTAATCAACTCTTTACTAGATTACTACTAAGTAGTAGATAAAGTAATTAGATACCTGTATTTAATAAAACACCTAGCTATTAAATATAGGGATAGAACAGATTTAGGGTAAGCCTTTGCCTACGTAAGTAACACTATATTTACTAATAACCTACTAAATAGACGTAGTATAGAAGGTTACGTATTCTACTTGTTTAGAGGGCTAATTAACTAGAAATTAAGTAAGTAAAAGACTGTTACTACTTTAAGTATAGAGGCAGAACTGTTAGTAGTAATACACGCTATAAAAGAGCTATATTAGTAGCGTAAGGTATTTGTAAACCTTATATTAGAGTTTGATCTAAGGTTTAAGTACTCTATAAAGGTAGATAATCTATAAACAATACAGCTAATAGAGCTAGGAACACCTAGACTAGCTACTAAGCTTAAGTACGTCGATATCTACTAATACTAGCTAAGGCAGGAGGTAGCTACCTAACGCGTTAAGTTAGAGTAGATATCGACTAATAACATACCGGCTAACAGACTTATAAAAGCTCTACTACGTTAAAAACACTAAGAGTTCGTTAAATAGCTTAAACTAGTAGATATTTAATACTAAATTAGCTAGCCTACGTCAACTAGTAACTAAAGTTACAAGCTAAAGAGGATTAGTAAATTAAGTACGAAAACTAGCTAGAAAGACTACTAGAACCTAGATCTAGACTAAATACGTAGGTTATAGTAGATATATACTGTTTTTAGACACTTATTTAATTAATTGTTTAATTATTACGTTCGTTAATATATTTATATTAAGTATATAGATAAGGGGCTACTTAGAATAAGTAAATAGCTTTACTATTTCCTAATTAAGAACAAAATCGTGACTCTTTAGGGAAGTGTGTTAGAAACCTAACTGTTAAACGTAATAACTCGATTTCCTAATTAGGTAATACTATATTACTAGTAGATTAGGAGTTAGATTTTGCTTAGAGTTTAATACAGAGTTTTTACTTTACTACCTACTCTACTATAGTAATAGAGCCCTATTACTACAGATCCGTTATACTGATTTACTACTGTTACCTGTATATAGAGCCTCCTTTTTGATCCTAGTTTAGTAGTTTAATTTAATCTAGTTTAATCGAATCTACTTAATTCGCTCCCTTTGATCGATCACTAATTCGTTCTATTTGACATGTTAGAAACCTGACTGTTAAACGCAATAACTCGATTTCCTAATCAGGTAATACTATATTACCGGTAGATCAGGAGTCAGATTTTGCTCAGAGTTTGATACAGAGTTTTCACTTTGCTACCTACTCTACCGCGGTAATAGAGCCCTATTACCACGGATCCGTTATACCGATTTGCCACCGTTACCTGTATATAGAGCATCCTTTTTGATCCTAGTTCAGCAGTTCAATTTAATCTAGTTTAATCGAATCCACTTAATTCGCTCCCTTTGATCGATCACCAATTCGTTCTATTTGACAGTTATAAGCCCGGGTTGCTTCCGTATAAGCTTCCTTATAGCTGTAGGCTTGATT
This sequence comes from Amorphotheca resinae ATCC 22711, assembly GCF_003019875.1. Lineage (NCBI taxonomy): Eukaryota > Fungi > Ascomycota > Leotiomycetes > Helotiales > Amorphothecaceae > Amorphotheca > Amorphotheca resinae. Next base: position 1,410,672 of record NW_020194480.1, read on the forward strand.
CCTTTACTCTTAAGAGAGAAGAGTATCGTACTTTGATTCCGAACGTTCTTGACGATACCGACAAAACAACAAAGCCGATACCGATCATAGTCAAGCCCTATCTAAAGGCCGGGAGCCACATCCTCGAGAGTAAGGCTAGGAGCCATAGTCTCGAGAGCCGGTACAGAGAGCTAGGCGTAGAGGCAGATTTCGTGAGGATTGTTGTGACGGGCGAAATGTAGCAAATTTAGAACGACGATAATTCGAATAACGACAACTTAAACGACAGACAACTTGAACGACAGACAACTTGAACGAGGACAACTTGAACGATAACAACACCGACAATATCAAAGCTTATAGATCTCGCGACAGATCTATAGCATGACCGACAACAATACCGACAACATTACCGAAGCCTATGTAGGCCGAAGCCGACAACGATATGACAACCGAAGCCTATACAGGCCGCCGATATATAGACTATTTGAAGGGCCGTTAGAGGAGCTATATAGGGATGTCTGATTAGGGTCAAAATACAGCTCCCTAGGGGGGTGTGTCGCATATAGAACGGGCCTAATAGGGACCTATATTTTGAGTAATTACTACCCGGTAAAAGGGTCTTATTACCGAGATCCGTTGTGCCGATTTTTGCCACATCTTCATGTATATATAGAGTCTCTAGACCCTTACTTTACTCTTCAATCGAGTCCGTTTCTCCCGTTTTGACATTATCACTAGCGAGAAAACCTTGGAGACTATCATCGAAAACCCCTTAACGAGCGCTTAGAAAGAAAGATCAAGAAACATGCTGAAAGCGACGTCTGTGAAGCTCATGACCTGGCCCTAATTTTGGAGAAAGTGTTTGATATCGAGCCGAAGGAATTAGCTAAGGATAGAGACTTCTTTACTATTCTGGGCAGATCGGGACTGGATTTGAAAGATAAAGAGGATTCGAAGGGGATAGAGAAGAAGAAACCTTCTAGGGAAGAGAATAGGAAGAAGTATTGAGAAACTGCTCCTCACCTTTCGTGGTGCTTCTAGGGATTTACGGTTCAGATACAAATATCTGGTGCTTAAATTCCCAGGCTCTCAACTCCGGCAATTTCAAACAACCATGACATACAGAAGAAACGAAGCACTCGATACCTTCGAAATCCATCCGGACTTTGCGAGCAGATCAAAACTACCCATCACCTTCCCTGGTTGTTCTGGCAAATATTTGCGAAGATGCACACTCACGTCTCAACAACACTAAGGATGAGTATTTCTGGGGGGAATGTACTTCACACTAGCCATTGTCGACGAGATTAATTGTCCTTCGAAGCTCGAAAATGCAGTCATTGCGCCGTCAAGACTCTCGCCAGGATACCTCTCATCCGGCGCTTAATCCGGGCAATCCGCCCCTAAATCCACCACGAGTCAAAACTCCCTGCATCAGGCAGGAAGAATCACCGATCAATCAGCTACTGAACGGTCAGATTTATTGTTAACAAGAAAGGGTGAGAGAGAGTAGCTGATTAAGATGACCTCGCTCCCCTCTTTGAAGCAACGTTTAGGTCAAGAGACGGAGAGTCATGACTGTTGCTTGGAGTCCTGGCAAGTTTCATGCAAGCCCCCATTTTTGCAGAAAATGCATACATCACGCTCTTATTCACTTTCAAGTATACCCGTGGTAAGGAACGCCCTCCTTCCCTGAATTAAGGGGGAAAGCCTACATATTTACGCACCGTTGTGAACCCTTCAAGCCGGACTGCAATCTGGTACGCAGCCAGAAGATCGACTAGTTCGAAGACATTCAACGATGGCACGGCTCATATACACCAAAACGGTCTTTGATATGGTCTCGGTACTTTGAGAAAAGATTCAATATCATAACAACGGAAGATAATTTAGCAGCGACATTATATACTCGCAATGGTCGATGATTAAATCATAGCGATAACAAAGTGAATACAGTATCAGACAATAGGCAAATACGACAACTGGCAAACTAGCTAGGTACACTTCGTGGGGACGTCCCGGCATTGTGAAGATGAGAATCTGGGATTCTGGGAAATATAACACCTTTCTACCTGATGGAATACTGAAGACCTAAGCCTTGATCTGAGTTAATATTGACGGGCGGCAATGCCAGCCTCGTCAATGTCAAGGATGTCCGCGACTTCGGATATACAATCACTCATATGGCTTTGCTGGCTTATTGCAACATACCATCTCCAGCACATAGACCAAAGATTCGCATCCTTAATGTTGCTCTGGAGGCTGTTTTCAGTGCGGTCTTCTGGTCCATGGTCCCTTCTGAGAAGGAGTTCGGCCTTTCTCATATGTGATCCAGATGCATTTGAATGGCTGGGGCCTGGGCCTCACTCTCCACTTCGCGAAACTATCAGATGTCCTGAGGGCGAAATGGGTTTCCTGTTTGCTTGTTTTGGAAATGTGGCCATTGCTGAGCTCGTGTGCCATATAATCTGTGAAGTGAACAGGAGCAGTGAATTGCAACGAAAAGAAAGAGCAAAAGAATACAAAGTACCAAGCTGAATGTCAGCGAGCCTTACGAGAGAACCCTACCGAAGAATACAAACAGCGCCAGAAAACCAACAACATCCAGCAGAAGCCATTCACAGTCATTCGACAGAGAGAAGCAGTCCAGAACAAAAGATATCATTGTGCAGTTTGCGATGTGTCATGCTGCGATGCGGCCTCATTGCGCCTCCACAACGAGAGTACACGACATAAGAAGAAGGTCGAACGTGGTGATGCCGATTTTGAATGCACAGCATGCAATGTTTCTTTCCGTTATTTTTCCAACTTTGACGAGGGGCGGGTGGTGTTTCTGCACCTTCGTCGAGACCTAGCTCAAGCTGAGATAAAGCGGCTTCTTCGCTCTCGTTCTACTTCTCCTTCTTCCCTCCTCAACAGAGCGAACACCACTTGGAATTCAGCCGTGCTGCTGTAATTCAAAAGATTTCAAAATGGCATCAGATTTGACCTTCTCCGAAGGAGTAGCTGTTGCCATGCTCATCTTCACTATCCTCGCGGTCCTCTTTACTTTGCCGCACCTTGAGGTGTTGAAACTACTGAATCCCTAGAATGGGGTAATCACAGAACCTGGAGAAAGCGAAAGCTCGATCTTTAGGAATGACAACGGTGGTAGGAAATGAATGACAACGGTAGTAGGGAATGGATGACAACGGTAGTGCATTCACTTCATGGTACCTATCTAGTAATCCAAATACCTTTTCATCTAATTTTGCCTCCCAGTCAAGATGTAGACTTCCTGCAATCCATCGATCGAAGGTCAATCCTAATCGCGCCTCTTCGTAGTCAGGGCAGGGGGATAATTTTGCCAATGCTGTTCTTAAAGGTAGAGCAAGAGAGCGGATCGCGGACCGGACGCTGACTAATCACACCTGGGGGGACGGCACGGACGCGGGGAAACCCCGCGTGGGGTAAGGTAAGCCGGCGGCACCGAGGTGAAAGTGAGTGGTGAAGGGCGAGCGGAAATTTGAGAGGGCGGGGATTTGAGAGGGAGGGGGGGATAGGCGGAACTTTCCTTTTCTTTTCTTTCTTTACCTTTTCTTTTCCTTTCTTTTCTTTTCTTTGCTCTTGGAATGACCAAGAGAGGAGAGAGAATACGAATCCATACGCCAATTTGGTTTATATATATATGATTTAGACCTCCCCCGGCGATCAATCTTCAATCCATTTATCCAGCTATCCATCGATTCTTGCTAACAGCAAAACGAAACAAAAAAAGAGCACAAAGAATGGCACTCCCCCGCCCCCGCGCCTTCAACTTCGCCCACGACGTTGTCGATGCCCAGCCGCGCGACGCCCAAGCCATGTTCTGGGTATCCGCGGACGGGGCGCGACAGCGGCAGCTCAGCTACGGGTATTTCGCGTCGCGGTCGCGGCGCGTGGCGAGCTGGTTGCTAGAGCTGGGGCTGCGGAGGGGCGACGTCGTGCTGCTGGTGCTGCCGCGGTGGGTGGAGTGGTGGGAGATCGCGGTGGCGGCGCTAAGGGCGGGCATTGTGCTCTGTCCGGCGACGACGCTGCTGGTGGATAAGGATCTGGCGTTTCGGTGCCAGCAGACCAGGGCGAGGGTGTTTATTGGGGATGAGGTGGGAGTGGCCAAGGTGAGGCGCGTGAGGGACCAGTGTCCGGATTTGGAGACGGTGGTGTGTGTCCGGGAGGAGGAGGGGCGGGCGACGACGGCTGGTGAGGAGGAGGACGGGGTGGTGGATTTTAGGGAGGCTGTGGAGAGGAGCTCGTCGGTGTGGGATGATGGGGAGGGGAGGAGGACGGGACCGGAGGATCCGGCATTGATTTTCTTCACATCGGGGACGTCGGGACCGCCGAAGATGGTGAGGCATAGTCAGATCTCGTATCCGTTGGGTGAGTAAGGACTCAGATGAAGGCGGAGCCTATGCTGACGAGGGCAGCTCATAAGATTACTGGGAAGCACTGGCTGCAGCTTGAGCCGGGGAAGTTGTACTGGAATCTGTCGGAGCAGGGTAGGTCTAACCCCGGAAACGCCAGGTGTTCCAAGATCCTCTCTCTAATGACTTTTCCTAGGCTGGGCAAAGGCTGCTTGGTCCTTCTTCGGGACCTGGAACTGCGGTGCCAGTCTCTTCATCCACGATGATCGCCGCGCCTTCAGCGCTACGCGACTGCTGGACAACCTGCACAAGTACCCCATCACCACCCTGTGCGCGCCGCCGACCGCCTATCGACAACTCGTCCTGCAAGAGAACCAGAAATATCTCAAGGCGCACCCGCCCCGCGCGCTGGAGCACTGCACTGGCGCGGGAGAGCCCCTGAACGACAGCGTCGTCGAGACTTGGCAGCAGATGACCGGCCTGCCGATCCATGACGGCTATGGGCAGACCGAGACCATCATGGTGTGTGGGAACTTCCGCGGGATGAAGATCAAGCCGGGCTCCATGGGCAAGCCGTCCCCCGGCGTGCCGCTCTTCGTCATTGATGCCGACGGGAAGGAATGCCCGCCGGGCGTCGAAGGCGACATCGCCATCCTGCGGTCTAGCGATAGCTTCTTCGGCATCTTCGACGGTTATCTGAGTCCGAATGGTGAGCTCGATCGCCGCATCAAGATACTCGGAGGCCGGCCTTGGTACCTCACTGGGGATCGGGCCACGCGCGACGAGGAGGGGTATTTCTGGTTTGTGGGGAGGTCGGATGATGTGATCAACTCTTCTGGGTATCGAATCGGTGCGTTGTATCCTGGAATTATTCGTTCAATGCTGACCCTCTGAATCTAGGCCCCTTCGAAGTAGAATCGACACTCAAGCTACACCCAGCCGTAGTTGAGTCGGCGGTCGTAGCCTCTCCCGACGCGAACCGGGGCGAGGTCGTCAAGGCGTTCATCGTGCTAACCTCTCAGTACTCCGCAAAGACGCACAGCGAGGCCGAGATTGCGAGCTTGACACGGGAGATCCAGGAGTTCTGCAAGGCGCACGCGGCACCGTACAAGTATCCGCGGAAAATCGAGTTCGTAGGCGCCAACTTCCTGCCGAAGACCATCAGTGGGAAGATTAAGAGGGCGGAGTTGAAGGCGCTGGAGCGGAAAAGGGGAGGCGCCGCGGAGTCACAGGGACGAGGTGCAAAGCTGTAGTCAAGTGATGGATGGATGCGGTTTGCACAAATGATTCTTCATTCCCTATAGCATACTGCTGGAACTGAGATTGGGCCTGTGCTAGCGTATAGAGTCTTGCTGAAGAAACCGCACTTGGAGAGAATGATAGATGCGGCAGAGTAGCGTATAGAATATGCATGTTAGATGATAGAAAGTTATCAAGCCAGCGTCCTTTAATCAATTCGAGGAGCAATAGACCAATGCCTAGATGTGTAAGCAGATATCGGGATCACAATTCGCAGGAGACAAGCTTACGGATATATCCACGACGGAGCATCGAAGGGTTCATCCTTCCAAGTCGGACCAACCAGCGGCAAGAGCTCGTCAAGAAAGACCTTGTAGCCCGCACCAATGAGATGAAGACCATCAACCAGCAGACTCCTCAACTCTTCACTGTCCCCCATTTCCTTAGAGCCAAGCATCCCCGCACCCTGGACATAGCTAGGGTTCAACGCAACAGCCTCCTTCATCATCGCCGTCCAAAGATCAACCAGGACGACCTTCTGGTCTTTGAACTCGGCCGCCACCTCTCGGATCGCATCCGCGTACTGGGCTGTGACTCGCTGGAGCCGAGTGATTCCCGAGACGCCCTTCATGCGGTCATTTATCTCGAGCTGGACCTCATTGATGGGCGGCGGGGTCACGAGGAAGATCGTCGGTTGGTGGGCGGTGATCGAGGGGTGTGTGAGGATCGTCTTGATGTTGGCGCGGTATTCATCCAGCGGGACGTGTTGGCGTGTTGGGCTGGTGGGCAGACAGGCGTCGTTCGCGCCAACGAGGAGGAGCTTTGCTCTTCAGAAGCTGGTCCAAGCAGTACTAACTGAGGAGAACTGGTAAAGCATGGGGAAATGATCTTGCTCAGGATTGAGGGGGCGTGAGAGCTTGAGCGCACTTGAACACTTGCGAAGCCTCGATTTCTGACAGCGGCTGACTGCAGAGCTTATAGCAGAGTATGCAACAGCAGATAGAAAGAGAAGACAGACTTACAAGATAATCGACCTTGGCGCACGAGGGGGCCGGCACCAGCTCTGGAAGTATCCGAAGAAGATGCGCAGTGGTATATCCAGCCAGGCCTCTATTGACGACATCAAGCCGGCGCGAGCAATCTGCCAACAGACATTAGTTTAGCCAGACTGATTTGGAGGCACCGCCACTCCACCTACGCTCTTGAAGACCGGCCCCGAAGGCAAAGCCGCCATTGCTCAGGTAGCTGGAGTACCTGGAGGTGCGTTGGATCAGTATAGGATTCCCCCCTTATCGGGCACATGTCCAGAGGGAGAGCAGGCTTACTGGACAAGGCTGTCTCCAAGGAGGAGAAACTGGGGGTAGCGATTGGGTGCCGCCATAGTAGGTAGATTTGGTAGTGCACCAGGTTGACTGAAGGTGGACGGCCCAATTTCAATCTTCTAAAGCCAGAACCCCCTTAGCCCTTAGTTGCAACAAGCCGGTAACGTGAAGTTACTGAGTGTTTGGTATTGCCGGTCGTGGGAACGCAGATGGGACAGTTGATGTCATTGGCACTTTGCCTGAGCGATACAGAAGCAAAGGCAGTGATTAGGTAATACCGAGAAAAGGGGTCCTTGTCGTTGACCCCATCCAATGAGAATGCCCGCAAGCCAGGGCGGTGAGACGCTTCCGTCCCTTACCAGTCCCCATTCTTCGGCCAATCAGATTATAGGATTCGCTAAACATATACTTGGGACCCAAGATATGTCTTTAACGGATTGATTACCTTGATCAGGTCACGAAACTGTCCGTATAGGTATATAGGTTTGACCTAAGGTGAGATGTGAATTTTGAGGGGTTCGGGAAGAAGGGCACTAAGTACGCCGTGACTCGCGCCGTCAAGCTTCAAGGTGTCAAGGTGGGGTCCGTAGGTACCTCACTCACGTAAGATAGGTACCTAGGTAGGTACTCACTCATCTACGGAGGAGGAATTTTCATTAGATTTTGATATCAATATATTTGTTTCAAGACCCTTCCGAGCTCCGATCCCTTTGTTTCGCGGCAAGAGGCATACAATGAAACCCGTATAGCGAACAAAAGATGAGAGGGGTTCATCTTGTGCCTCCCGTTGTCCGGAGTACTTGGCAGTAAGTACCTGGGCAGCTGTAGTAGCCTCTTGCGCGGGCCCGGAGGATATCTACCCAAGGTACCCAATCAGCTTTTGAGCTGAGAGAGCCGGACTGGATAATGAATGGATCACCAAGAGCCGCCCTGGCTACCTTAAAGGCTTAAAGGAATAGTAGCCCGTGCGTAGATATCTAAGATTCTTAAGGTAAATAACTCATTTATTGAACTCACCGGGAATAGCCTCTAACACCTGGACTGAGGACAGGTGACACCCGTATAGAATCCATCACAGGACGGAATGTCTTAGATAAGAAGACCCCTAAGCTTAGCTATCCAACGGATGTTAGTCGACTCCCAGACGCTGTCCTGGCTCTCTTATAATAAATAATCTGCCCGCGGGGAAAAGAGGAGCGAAACAACATCGCAGCCTCACTGCCTCGTTGGCCTTGCCGCCTCATCCAACCTTGCTTCGCCTTACCCCAACCTCATCTCACCTCGCCTCGCCTCGCCCTGACCACGCCTGTTCTCCAGACTGTCGCGCGAATGTGATCCTGATCCTGATCCCCAGTCCTGTCCAAAATGTCCGCGAAATCCAGACGTCCTCCGGATTTGACCATGAGTCTGCCTGATTCTCCGGATCCTGCCTCGACCCCAGACTCGCCAACCTACTCAAGAAGAGCGCCTCTCCTCAGGGCGACGAGCAGTGTTTCCGTGTCAGAAGTCACCCCTCTCCTCCAGCCTGGGACCTCCCGTCGCAGTAGGATTCGTCTTCCAGTGAGCCTCGACCGCTTCATTCCCTTCTCGAGAGTTGGCTCGCCTGTACACCTTCTTTCCATAGCATATGCTAATTAATTGTGTCCGCTATAGTCTGACATTCCTCGTTTGTCGCGGCACAATAGCAGATCTGGTAAGTTGATTCGGGGTTATTGAGGGGATCTTCTACTAGGAGAGCATGTTCTCATAAACTGACTTTGCCCCGCCCAGGGAGTCTCAGGAGCACTCGACACCACAACCGCGCCGAATCATGGAGCCAACGCCTGGTTACTGCGCTGACCACAGACCACCACATCAGAGACCATACGAGGGAGTCCAAAGTCCCAGCCGAACCAGATGACCGTGTATGGTACGATCAGTTCACCTCGACGGACTGGGTACACGACAGTATTGCCGATGCCTATCGACTCAAGGCCCTTCGAAGTCGGACGGACATACGCGGACGCATAAAGGCCTTTTTTGACGGAACACAAGGCTGGATCCTCAGCGCTCTCGTAGGCTGTCTTACTGCAACAATAGCTTACGCCGTGGATAAATCGGAAGCCCCAGTATTTGATTGGAAGGACGGGTACTGCTCGAAAGGCTTTTTCCTGAGCGAGAAGGCATGTTCCCTTGGAATTTCCTTTCGTCCATTCCTTGTGCTATCCTTTGAGTTCCCAAGGTTCTGTTCATTAAGGGTGGTTACGCTGCATTCAGTGTCGTTGGCCCTCTGTAGGCCCTTTTGCATATGCAAAGGGACACCGAAGCATATTGGCGTAGATACTAAATACCATTCCTTCTCTGTGAACTCACGGTGTGACATAAGACATAACTGACGTGTTGACAGAGATGCTGCCCTGAAGGAGGCCGATGTGATTCTTGGAAGCCGTGGTCAAGTTATATCCAGATTCCTCATGTCAACGAGGGGTCAGTGGAGTATGGCATATTCATATTACTAGTAGTGGCATTCTCCACACTCTCCTGCGTGTTGACCCTCACCACGAAAACTGTTGTGCCATCGACCTACCGCATCTCCACGCTCGATGAGAATCTGGGTGCGCCAAACCTACAAGAATCTAATTCACCAAACGATGTTGCAAGCCCCGCGCAGATTGACAAACCGGAAGTTGCTCCTCCAATGATCTACTACTCTGCCGCAGGCTCTGGGGTTGCGGAAGTGCGCGTAATCCTCAGTGGATTCGTTCTTCACGGATTCTTGGGTGTAAAGACCCTTGTCGTCAAAACAGTAGGTCTCATATTAAGTGTTGCTTCGGGCCTGAGCTTGGGCAAGGAGGGACCGTTTGTCCACATCGCAACCTGTGTGGGTAACATTGCTTGCCGATTGTTCTCCAAATACGATAACAACGATGCTAAGCGCAGAGAAGTGCTGTCAGCCGCCGCCGCGGCTGGAGTAGCAGTAGCCTTCGGGGCTCCGATTGGAGGAGTCCTCTTCTCACTCGAGGAGGTGGCGTACTTTTTCCCGGCAAAGACGCTTTTCAGGACGTTCTTTTGTTGCATATGTGCAGCCCTTACTCTTAAATTCCTAGATCCCTATGGGAATAGTAAAATTGTTATGTTCGAAGTCCGATATCTCACAGACTGGCAGTTCTTCGAACTCACCGCCTTTATTGCAGTTGGCATACTTGGTGGAGCTACAGGTGCCCTATTCATCAAAGCATCCCGGAAGTGGGCTCAGTCCTTCCGCAAGATCCCGGTTATAAAGAAACGACCTCTTGTTGAGGTCATGTTAGTTGCGTTACTCACAGGCGTCGTCAGTTACTGGAACCCTTACACGAAGATCCCGGTTGCGAAATTACTCTTGAACGTAGCAAGTCCTTGCGATGCCGAAACTCGAAATGATCTAGGCCTCTGCCCCGCTGATATGGACGAAATATTCCCAGTTGTCCGAGACCTAGCCATTGCGTTCTTTATCAAAGGGATTCTGACAATCGTCACATTTGGCATTGTAAGTCACTCCTCCTAGCCGATTAAAACGAGGTCTTCCCGTATATACCTTATCCATAAGTTCTGCAATTGATCCAGTATCTCAATCTTTGAATGAACTATTTGCTAACCTATTTTATAGAAGGTTCCAGCTGGCATATATGTCCCATCTATGGTGGTCGGCGGCCTAGGGGGACGTATGATCGGTCATATAATACAGTGGATCGTACTGAGATTCCCTACCTCGCCTCTCTTTGGAGACTGTGCTGCACATGTCTCTGGCCAGTCTTGTATCACTCCGGGTGTATATGCTCTTATTGCTGCAGGCTCGACTATGTGTGGAGTTACTAGGTTATCTGTGACGCTAGCAGTCATTCTGTTTGAGCTGACGGGCAGTCTTCACTATGTGCTTCCTTTCTCACTCGCCATTCTTGTGGCGAAATGGACCGCGGACTTCATTGAGCCTCTCAGCATTTACGTGAGTTTTCATAACCCAGACTATCAAGACGTTGCTGAACCTTGCAGGACCTGTTAACCAACTTGAATTCGTACCCGTATCTAAACAATAAACACAAACCCATTTTCACGTCGGATCTCGCTGATATCATTCCTCGAGTTCGACGGGAGAGGCTCATTGACATCTCCACCTCTCCACTGGTTTCGGCAGAAAGCCTTCGTGAGAAGCTTGAAATCCTGCATCAGGCTGGGGAAATTGATGGCGGGCTTCCAATCATTAGAGACGACATTCTTGTTGGCTTGATTCCTGCTCCGGATCTCGAATTTGCGCTTGACAATCTTGAGGATGAATCCAATAGCTTATGCCTCATGGCTTCTGTCACTTCGTTCGATTCAGATGATGAGAGGGGCAAAGATCCTACAGATTTCACACCCTATATTGATCCCGTAAGTTGGGAGATTAGTTTCCGAGTTGCTGAGTGTGCTAACGAATCCCCAATAGGCGCCACTTGCTCTCGATATTCGCTCGCCGATGGACTTGGTGTATGAATGTTTTGTGAAGCTCGGCCTGAGATATGTTTGTGTAACGAGAGAAGGCCGGTTTGCTGGATTGGTGAGTAGTTGCGACGATAGGCTATGGCAACTGACTGACACACTTTCTAGACGCATAAGAAAACGTTTGTCAAGTACATGCGGGAATTGGAAGAAAAGGAGGGGCATGTTTGAGTGGGATATTGGGCATTGGCATCAGCGTTTTGCATAGTGAGGGCCTAGTTTGTTATACTGGCACATTTTGATAGGAGTTCGCATGTTCATACCCTTGTCTGTACCATAGAAGTTTGATATGGGCATCCGCATTGACCTTTGGGGCGACTCGTTTTGGGTGGAGGTTCACGATAGAATCAATCCCTAACAGTAACATTTGAACTTTTGCTAATACTGTTCTACGAAACGGCTTCTATTACACATTACGAGATATACAGTACTCTGAACCATTATCGCCATCCAAAAGCGAAGTGCTTAAATCCCAACCCTATATCAACGCACTGCCCGGAATGCTACTTATCGAATAAATGGGATCCCAACCTGAGTTCTCTTCCTATATGCCACGTAATCGTCCCCAAAAAACCCGACCAGCAACTTTTCTTCGCCCTGGATCCTTTTATAGAAAAATCTCCAAAGCACCACGGCAAACCCCACGAAGCAAACCGGATTCCCAAGCACTAGCTGGGTGCCCAGACCCCACCAGAAGAAGCCGAAGTATGACGGATGCCGCAGATAGCCGTAGATGCCCGTGGTGACCAGCTGATGCGACGACGCCTTGGTACGCTGGATAATATGATTAAAATTGGTCCCCGCGGCAATCATGGCGCCGGAGCGGACGGCCTGGCCCAGGGCCACGAGGCCCAGGCCGAGGAACAGCAGGGCGCGGTGCCAGACGGGCGGGAGCCACTGGCGGTCCGGGAAGAAGTAGTGCGACAGGCTGCACTCGATGATGGCGGTGGTGTGGGCGATGTTATAGGCGGAGCCGTTCTGCGACAGCAGGAAAGAGGAGATCTGGGCGGCGCGCGTGTTGTAGCGGGCGGTGGTCCAGAACTCGAGGAAGTGGAAGAGCGAGAGGATGCTGATGAAGAAGGGCACGCGCCAGAGGGGCGAGTCAGTCGTGAGGAGGAGGTGCAGGGCGAGGCTCAGAGAGAGCGTCAACGTGCAGCCGAGGATAAATGAGCGTGTTGCGATCCCCGACAGCGACTTGTGCTGGCCGGGGAGGAACTGCTTGTCGTACATCTCGAGGACGGCGGGGATGCTCATGTCTTGTTGGAGGGCGGTCGCAGGTGCGTTCACACCCACGGGGCTGTGGTCAATCCCACCATTGCTTTCTCGTGCAGAACTGGGCCCCCTTCTGCTAGTCGGCGGCCTCCACGATCCATCCGGGCGGTTGTCGTGAGAGAGGCCTGAAGCGTTGGGAGAAGAAGTTATCGAGTCCATGGTGAGAGAATGGTAGCTGCGGCTGCACGAAGGACCTGCAACTGCTGCGAGTCCAGATTGAAGATGAAAAGGCTTTCCCGACGGCTGCTCGTGCTCATATTATCCTGGGGAAGGGCAAAGAAAAGGCATCCCTTGATCCGCCTCTTTGTTGGTGTTTTCTTGGAAGATGCTCTGTGTGGGCGCCTCGTCAGGAATGCTCCACAGCCTCGTGCGCAAGGGAGAAAGAAAATCGCACCGGAACAGGTTTAGCCGCGGCAGAACCCAACACCGCCCTTGGAGTTGGTGTGGTACGGGAGGCTAGCTGAATACGGAAACTCTTTCATTCTTCCTTGTTGGCGACGGACAAAGGGCCATCTACCCTATACTAGAAAATAGACCGATGTTTTGCTGAAAAACAGGGATAAAACCCCCTGTAAAACATAGGTATTTCTCTTAATTCTTATTAGTTCGCTACCCTATTCGCCGCCTTAGGCCTCTACACGCGCTGTACGCGTTCTCTTACCTACCTACCTACCTATATTCTTATTCTTTATTTAACGCGTATCCTCCCTCTTACCTCTTCCTTACTTTATACAGATCCTTCTGTTTCGTCTGTTTTAATCCGCTCTCTACCTACTACTTAGCTGTTCTACTTTAATTTAGCGGCCTCTAACGCGATAGAATCCCTTACGCTATCCCCTCTTATTTAGTACAAGACTTATAACAAGCTCTGTCCTACTGTCGACTTTACTATTAATAGGAACAAGGCCTGTTACAAGAAGTGTTTTTAGTATAAGGTATATAGTTATAGCTTTCTATAGTAAAGCTAACCTTTCTATTACTATATAAGATCGCGTAGAGTAGACTATACTTAAAGATCTTGATCCTAATACTAATAGGGCGTGCCTAACCTGTTAAACCGCTACCTAGCTAGCCTCTAAGGCCGAGCTTACAAGTGCCCCTACTCTAAAACAAGGACGCTACTACTAAGGTACTATAATATACTTGCCTATAGTATCTATACCTCTACAGCCGCCTAGACGTCCTCTTAGTATAGACGTACCTATACCTTTACGCCTCTCTAGACGCCCTTATATAGACGTGCCTATACCTTTATAGTAGTAAGGCCGCCCTTACTAAGATCTTATAGACACTACTTTAACCTATAGAGGTTTTATAGTATATAAGGACCTTGTTTCTAGACTGCTTTTAAGTCTATAAGAAGCTATTATAATAGATAACCTAGAATTACGGCTTTTTATATAATCCTCTAAGTTCTATAACCTAAACTTTACGCTACTATCTATCTTTAAGCTCTATAATCTATACTAGTTTTACGATCCTTAACTCTCTCCTAAACTCTTAGATCCTTTCCTCTCTCCTAAACTCTTAGATCCTTTCTTAACCTTATAAGCCCTAGTTATACAGCCCTTATAATAGTCTAGTAGTAGTCTATAACCCTTTATAGCTAGAGACGATCTTATACCTAGTAGACCTAGTAGACCTAGTAGACCTAGTAGACGATACCTAGTAGCGTTCTTATCTAGCTTTAATATTAGGGCTAAGGCCTATAGTTTAGGCTATATAATATAGGTCTATTATTACTACTATACTTTATAGTAGGTTAAGGAAGGTATGTTATGTTACCTTAATAAGAAGGTAGATCTCTTACTTATTACTAACCTACTACGCTTTTTATAGAGGCTCTTAAATAAGAGAGATACTTATAGTATAGACTTCTTAAGAAGTATATAAAGGTATAACTTAGTACTTATACTTACGTCTTATAATTTTACGTAAGACACTTGTTTTAATACGTTATAAAGTATCTACGTCTTCTTAATCTATAGTAAGCTCTACTACCTCTAAGGGCCCCTAGACACGCTACTAAGCTAAACCCCTTCTTTTATCTAGCTATTTATTTATAACCCGGATTATACTAACTCTATTTAGTTATAGACGTTTATAGGTTTAAACCTTAGAGTCCTTTATAAGCTTTTATAATAGCTTTATAATAATAATCGTTTTGTAAAGGTATATAAGATAGCCTGTAAGCGGCTCTATAAACAAGAAGGTAAATAAGAAGGCGTTTTCTAGATACTATTAAATCTATAGATATAGCTAGTTCTAGAGTAAGGTATAGATTATTATAGGTATAACCTGCCTATAACTAGTAATAAGCTTACGGCTATTATTACGTACAAAACAATAAAAGTAACGTACTATAATATTATTCTTATAGTCTATAACCTAGGTATAAATAAGCGCTCTCTTAAGTAGATTAATCTTACGACTATAGTGTATATACCTCTTTACTATATACTTTTGTTTCTATATAAGGACTATAGCTAGTACTATAGGTTAACTCTTTATAACTAGAACAGTACTTATTAGTAGACCTGTCTATAGTAGCGCTAGTTCTATTAGTACTATCTTATAGCCTATAAAGGCTAGTTTTTAATCCTTTACTACTCTAGACGCCTGTTCTAGTAATATTATATTAATAGTTACGTCTATACTAAGTATACTACTCTTAACTAGATTAAGTAGAACTAAGATAAGATACAGGCCGATCTCTACTAGGGCTTAGTAGATATAATAACCTATAAGGATTATGTTAACCCTAAAGAGCTTAGCTATAAGGTAATCGTCCTTCTAGCCTCTTATATAAGAGGCGATAAGAGTATATAATAGTAGTATTAGGACTTAATAGCTATTGTTTGTTACTTTAGTAAGCTAACCCTTTTTATTACTTTTATAGCTAACCTAAACTAGCTAGAGATTAGGGATTAGCTATTACTAGGCTAGACAGCTAGTAATTAGCCTAATATAGTAGTCTACATCTTTTACTAGAAGGTTAACAAGCTACTAAAGGACGTTTATAAGGGTATTTTTAGGCTGTATAGTACTTACGTTTATACGATTAAGTACTAGAAACACGGCCTACTATATATATACCTATTAGTGTTCCTTTAGGTAGACTTAGATTACCTTATACCTAACTAGATTAATAAAATCGTCTATACTAAGCTTTTACCTTGTTTATAAGACTTATTAGAGAAGTTAATAAGAGTCGTTATAAAACAGATAACCTATAGCCCTTATAAGGATAACGACCCTAACTGTCCTTATATATAAAGTAAGACGCCTAACGGCCTAAAAACGTACTTAAAACTCTTTCTTAAGGCCTTTATAAAATAGACGATCGTCTAAGAGAATTTGTACCCTAAATACTAACGCTAAGACAATAGGTATAAGTTTATAGTCCTTAAACTAGGCTACCCTAGCTAAGTAATAACCTATAATAATCGTTAAGTAGTTCCTTATAACCTATACTTACTTTAGAAGTTCTACTCTTATATTAACGTTAAGGTTTATATAAGTATTAAGGCCGTAAAGTATATATATAAGTATGTTTATAAGGGTTTAGATCGTACGACTATAGCCGTTTTAGAAACAGACGATATTAACGAGATTACGTAGTACGTTTAGGCCTGTTATATAAGAGTAATAGAGGCGTACTAGCGTTTATTTAATTTTAGGTATTACTAAGAGTTCTTATACATTAAGCGTTTAGCCTTATACTTAAAGGGTTAATAGGCTGTCTTTTTTAATAAAGAGTTAACCTCTTCTTAGTTAGCTATAAAGGCTAAAATAGCTAAGTCAACCTTAATAAGCTTCTTTAACTATAATACCTGTTAGGATTCTAATCTAAAAAGACTATACTAAGAGTTCCTTAACTACTATATATAGTATAAGAAGATAAGGTAGTAGCGCCTATAGTAAAAAGGGTAGGCTATTAGCTGTATATACTACTATAGTCTTATTATAAGTAAGTATTACTACTTATAGCTCTTACTTACTATTGTTTCTAGTCTAAAATCGTTTAAGGAGCTGTACGAATTTAATAGCTAAACCTACCTAACGTATTACGCTATGTACGTAGTACGTAAGTTATATAAGAGTAATTAGAAGTAGTTTTAATACTTTAATAAGGCTAAGCTCTTTATGTCTAAGAGTAGGTTATAGACGCTTTTTTTGTTAGGTATTTGTTATAAGGCTATTACAGATCTAACGGCTCTATAAGATTAGTTTAAGAATGATCTATATAACGATTTATACTACTAGCTTAGGTAGGCGCCTACTAGCTCTTTTCCTTTCTTATTACTTAATCCTTACTATAATTACAGACTGTTTCTAATAGAAAAGAGGCTTATAGATCTAGGTAAGTCTCTAGTAAGCGTATAGTTACCTAAAAACAGGTTTGATTAGTCTTAGGTAGAGGCTATAAGGGAATAGTACAATCTTATAACAAAGGCTACTCTAGCTAAAGATCTTAGACGAGATTTAAATAAGGGCTAGAAGAAGTACTTTAATACTATTGTTATAGCTATAGAAAATAGCCTAGAAACAGCCTACTTTTATCTCTAAGGCCCTAGTAGTACTAGTAAGACGTACCTTTACTAGACCCTTTACTACTACTTTTAGGGCTTAAGTAAGGCAGTTTTTTATATTATCTCTATAAGTATTATAGGCCTCTTACTACTAGGTAGCTATACTTCTTACTCTTTGTTTAAGATCCTTATCCTTATATATAAGGTGTCTAAGAGTATAATAACTAAGACTTTATAGGCTAGAAGGCTCTTACGATAGGCTGATTTAATTATCTAGAACAAGGTTCTTATACAAAACAAGCACTATTTTAAGGTAGTCTACTAGCTATTTATTAACTTATAAGGTACTATAGATAATGTTCTCTTTAGTAGTATACTTATTATCCTTAGTAAGGACTTTACTTAGATCTTTCTAGTCGTCTATTATAGCTTGTAGGCTAATATTATTATAGTATCCCTTTAAAACACGTAGATCTAGCCGTAGCTTAAGTAGTTACGCCTATAGACTAATATATAAGTAAGAGACAGTCTACTAGATTAATAGTTTATATAGTAGATTAGTAGCCTACTATACGACTCTACCCTTTATAGCTAGGTAATAATACTCTTATATATCTCTTAGCCTTAGACTATACTTAAGCTTATTAATACTATTTACCTAAAGGCTCTCTTATAGTAGGCTATTACAGACTATACCCTCTTTTATAAACAGGTAATCTTGTCTACCTTAAACAAGACTATAATAGAGCTAAATTACTTAGTCTATAGTCTGTTTAATTATAGAAGTAACAAACGTACCTATATAGTAGTTAACTTAGTAGACGTAAACAATACTAACCCGGACGTTATAGTACTACTAGTTAAGTACTTATAGAGTATCGATCTCTTATTACTACCTTTGTTAACCTTAAAACTTAAGATAAGGACTCTAATTATAGTGTTATAAAACCTGTACCTTTAGTAAAGGTTATGTAACAGGTTGTAGATAGTCGTTACTAAGCTACGGCCTTACTATATTAAGGCCTAGTTTATTAGTAGTAACTTTAACAAGTAGTTATAGACGATCTTATGTATTAAGTTATTATTAAATAAGAAAGACGCTCTCTCTTTTACCTTAATCTATAAGTAGTTTCTAGTCTATCTAAGCTTTACTATAACGATTAACAAGTCTTAAGGATAGTCGTTTATACGTATTAGGCTAGATTTATAGTTCTTTGTTTTCTTTTATAGTTAGTTCTATATAGCTATCTCTTAGGTTACGTCTATAGTAGGCCTGTCTGTTCTTTTACTAGAGAGAGTAAGTACTACTACTAATATTATCTACCTAGAGGTATTATAGGATATTAATCTAATAAAGTAATCCTTTATAGTTTAATAGTATATAGCGTTAGCTATATACTTATAGCGTTATCTATTTTTATAATACTATATATATTATATACTATATATTATTCTTTTATAGGTATTATATCTATAGTTTATAGTCTGTTTTTACTATTTATAAGCGTTAAAGAGGTTTTAGGTATATACTTTAGTATAATTATTCTAGTTCTATTATATAACCCTTATAAGGGCGCCCTTTATAGGACTTAGTAGTCTATAAACTATACCTCTACTCTTCTTCTTTATTATTATTATCCTTATCTTTTACCTTAGCTTAGGCTAAGATAGTAAGCTTAAGCTAGATTTTAGCCTAGCGGCCTACGATTTCGGCCTAGCCTAGGGTTTAGGCTTTATTAAGAAGTTAGGTAAAGTAGCTACATAGTGTAAGTAGTACTCTAATAGCGCTAGTACTAGGGACAGTAGAAATAAGGCTATAAGGGCTAGGGCTATAGTAAAGACAAGGGCTAGTAGTAAGGTAGGTAGTAAGTACGTATACTAGGGCCGGGACTAGTAAGAAGGTAGTAGCTATTAATAGTTAGTTATAGACTTATAATTAAGATATTATAAGGCGTTACTATTAGTAGCTAAGGCGATAGTAGAGAGGGCTACTATACGTAGTAAGTTTTTTGTCTATATATAATAAGGGTAGTATACTTATAGTAACGTAAGGGGTAAGGGCCTAAGGCTAGGGCTAGGGCTACTAGGGCCGTAAGTATAGCTCTTAAGGCCTATACTAGTAAGACAAGTAGTATAACAAGTAGGCTAAAGGGTATAGGCACGGCCGCGAATATAGTATTAATAGTAGATATAAGGGCGGCAGATAGCGCGAGTATAAAAGTCTAGCCTATAGCCTATTAGTTATAGTATGCCCTAAATCTACCTTATTAAGTTAACTTATAGAGAGAGTAACAGATCTCTTTACTACTATAGTAGTAATTCGTACAGCTCTAACTTAGCTGTCTGAGTACTATAATATACTCTATCTATAGGCTAGTACTATTTTAATAATAGTTATAGCCTAAAAGGTTTACCTAACCTACGATATAAGTAAGCTTTACCTTTAGGTTACTAGCCTAGTTTTAGTTTAGCGGGTTACGGCCTAGATAAAGAGTCGCTAGCTACTATAGTACTATAGTAGTAAGGGCCGTTATAGTGTAGGTAGTATTCTAAGAGAGGAAGAGAAGGGTAATAGCCTTAATAAATAGGTTAGTATTAAGGTACGCTTTATATTTAGGGTCTTTAGCTAACTTATAAGGTAGTAAGGGCGGCGGCTATAGTAGTAGTAAAGGCAATAGCCTTAATAGACAGGTTAGTATTACTATACGCTCTATATTTAGGGTCTTTAGCTAACTTATAGGGTAGTAGTAGTAGTAAGGGCCGGGGTAATAGCGGCTATAACGCTAGCTAAGAACACGGCTTTAAAGCTAGAAGAGGGAGAGCTAGAGACTAAGCTAGCCCGACTATTAATAGGCCGTTAGCTACGTATATAGTAGTCTATTACAGCTAGAGGTAAGTAGTTACTTACGTACTAGTAAGAGAGTTACTATTATAGGCGAGGGAGGTTAGTAGCCTATTAGATCTATTAGTCTCCTTACTCTCTAGATCTAAGGGTTAACTTACTATAAGCCTCTATAAATTATAGTACTCTTAGTAGGCGTAAAAAAGTCCTTCTCGAATCTATCTATCTAGAAATAGTCTATAAGGTTAGGAATAACAGGCCGTAAGTAAGGCCGTATACTAACTTTGTCTTTAGTGTTATAGTTATAGTTAAAGTTAGAGTTATAGTTATAGTTATAGTTAAAGTTAAAGTTAGAGTTAGAGTTAGTAGTAGGTAGGATAAAGGATCGTTAAGATCGAGTTTCTATATAGCTAACTACTACTATTGTCTCTTTTAATAGTAACAAAGAGATTAATTAAGCCCCTTACAGCTAATAAGAGTACTCTATCCGTAAGTAGCGATTTTAATATCACGTGCCGTTACTATTGTCGTCTACAGGTAATAAGAGCCTTAATTGTTCTATAGGTAGCTTACTAATCACATATTTTTAGGTCACGTGTCTAAGCATTGTACCCACGCGAGCGAAGCGAGCGATTGCATCCTAGTCTTCTGAAGTCTATAAGCCTATTAACTATGGATGCAAACTCCCACTCGGGCCCTTCGGGACTGGAGCATATTGACGAGGCAGAAAATGAAGCTCGCATGCTTCGAGGAGAGCTTTACCACGCATTTCGGCCCAAGTTAACGGCCAAGCGGAATCGCTGTCACCATGCCTGCCATAGGTTTAACGCTGCTGGGGAGGCTTCTCGTCGAAGATTGGTTGAGCTTTGGAGAGAGTAAGGACTTCACCGCGTGTCTTTCATAATGTGAATCTTAGATATTAAGTGACAATTGATATTTCCCCTTGCCTACAATCTGACATGCGGTTTCAGTGTTGTCGATGACAAGAGCCCTCTGCCTCCGCCAGTTGACACAGAGGAGGAAGATGAGATCCTTCTTCAGAACGAGCCATATATTGATGGGCCAATCAAGGTGGATTATGGAACAAACCTCAGGTAGTCCCAACACAGACGACTGTCGTCTGCATACTCATTAACACCCTTCCCCCTAGACTTGGTAAAGGCGTCTACATCAACTTCAACTGCACCTTCCTTGATACCTGCTTGATCACCATCGGCGCCCGCACTCTTATAGGTCCAAACTGTTCTTTTTATTCCGCCACGCACCCTCTTGATCCCTTCCTCCGCAATGGCATCAAAGGCCCTGAACTGGGCAAGCCCATCACAATTGGCGAGGATTGTTGGTTGGGAGGCAATGTCACCATCCTCCCCGGAGTCACTATTGGTAGAGGTGTTACTGTTGGTGCTGGAAGTGTTGTGACTAAAGACGTACCTGCGTTTCACTCCGTGGCTGGCAATCCTGCTCGGATAATCAGAAAGATTGAACCCAAGGCACCAGACCCTGCCTTGCCTGCTCAGAAATAGGCGGCACGAGAACCTCCAAGCACGGAAGCTTTAGATTTAGCATCCAGGGTGCATATATCTCCTCTTGGCCTGGCTTTGGCTGGAAATTACGGATGTATGTATCCCGAAAGCGAGGGGATTCATTAGAGACCGCCTTGAATAGAGAATGACGATAGAATAAGAACCAAAACGTTGATCAATGACCATATAAATGGAATCCATGTTGACATTCGAAAGTATCCAGCGTTGTAGACGGCTCCAAGACTAAGTTATGTTAGCAACCGTAGATTAGAGATGGTATAATGGCCAGGAAACTTTGCATCTGAATAGCTCAGAGCAACAGAATCCCATACGTACATTAACCCGACAAAGCTCCCCGCCAATAATGCCTCAACTCCAGCCACGAAAGCATATACCAAGGGTATTACCCAAACATATTGCCAAGCCTTCTCTCCCTTCCCCAACTGCATAAGAACTGCAAAAGCGGCTACCGCCGCGTGAAAGACGGCGAAGAGGATGAGTGTCCACAGCAAAGTATAGCGCCATATGTCGTGAGTATAGTATAGGTAATTCGCGACACCTGGTTTGGCTTTGTATGGCCAATAAAGGGATGGGAATGGGGGAGTAGCGTAATCGAGAGGAGCAGGGTCTTCAACACGAGTACTGTGCATAGTTAGTTCTAGTTACCGTTGATCATGGAGATAGAGGTTCTTACTACACAGCCATGGCGAGCTTGGATGGGCTCCGCGATGAGGCGGAAGGTATCAGCCTCGTGGCCTGGCGGTTGGTTGAGGTGAGGTTACCGATTTGGCGCGAAAGGCTGAAGGCTTGAAGATGCCTCGGTTGTTTTACGTGCGAGCTCCAAAAGCAGTCAACATCCCACCTCACTTCCAACACTACGACGCGACATGGAAAATAGGAGGAAGAGATAATCACGAAATCATGCCGGCAGATCGCCTTCTCACTACCGTGCTTCGGGCATTTCAAGGCGTTCCCGACCCTCAGCAAACAAACAGAATCCTCTCTAGTACCACGTCCCTACTCACGACTCTCACGAATCCACTCAACGTCACTCTCCTTACATCCCAACTCCTCACAGCACCAGCAATATGGGATAGACCCGATGGTCTTGAAACTTCTCTTCGTATAATCAGCCTCTTCAATACGGCAGCAATCACAGTCCAGAAAAACCAGGTTCAAGGCCACGAAAAGCCATATGATGCCTACCAACCGAGGCAAGGGGGTGGAATCAAGTGCGATGACTGGGCAAAAGCCGTTATCAAGGGAGCTGATGATCGCTCATCGCGATGGCAACATTTGTTGGTCATTGGAGGAGTATTGCTGGGAATGGAGGGCCAAAACAGACAAGGACTATCAAGAGGATTGAGAACGACAATTGAACGGGCTATTGTCACAGCCGCGAACCTGGCTCTGGAGAATCCAGCGAATCTTGGAAGCCTAGGAGCAGAATCTATTGTGCTTGCTCTTAACCATACCTTTCCATTATTATCGGATGGCATTAGGAGCGGACTGAATTACGATGCATTGGTAATGGTCATGCTTCATGCTATGACCTTGAACGAGGGCTATCAAGATGGCTATTTTCTTCGAGCCATTGACTACGATGTTATACAGGCCTCTGGAAACAAGTTTGATTGGTCTGCAAAATCTCCGTCGTTTCTACAGTTACAGAAGATGTCATCCAAACCTCTGATATCGTCGATGGGCCCCCTTTCAAGGCTGATCGCTCACGCTATTGAGAATATGAGCAACTCCTTACGTGTTGCAGAGATTAGCGAGCATTTACTTGCTTTTGCTGATAGGATTTTGGTTTCATGGAGGCATAACAAGCTATCTGAGATTGACTCCTCCGAAGAGGAGACTTTTCTCACACCCGAAACTCTTCGAGTCACCTTTCCACTATTATGGCAAGTCTTGAAAGGTGCAATGTTTGCCACGGTGATTATATTACGGGCCATCATTGGAAGGACGCTGGTCGATCCTAGATTGGCTGGGAGGCTTGCGCCAGCGACTGCCTCCCGATCCCTCTCAATTCTTCAAAAGATACACTTTATCTCCTGCCGCCTAGGCTCAAATGCATTCTCAGCATATACATTTGTCAATCTGACATCAATTGACATTCTGTCTCGATACCCAGCCGAATCAAGAGACTTCCTGAAAACGATATATCCTACCGAGGCCGGTCAAATCCCTTCCAGCCCTCTGCAACGCAATCTGGATCTCTTCTATCTCAATACTAGCGAGCACTTCACTCTCGCCCTCTCGCCCTCAGATAATGAATCTCTGATCGTCACACCCGCCTTGCCTTACCTTGATCCAGCTGCGAATGCACAGCTCCGTGAAATATTTGAAGCCGGACATAGTGCCATGCTTGCCGTACTAGCTGTTCCTCAAAATGCAGACTTGGCAGCTAGGATCCTTCCCTTTTATACGGAATCACTGTTTAAGTCCTTCCCTACGAATCTGTCTCCTCGACAATTCCGGTTTGCGTTCAAGGCTTTGATTCAAATCACTACTCCGCCTTCACCATTATCTGCGTCCCACCCTATGCTTTCGGAAACACTGTTAGAACTCCTACGTCACCGGTCACTTAATGCACCAACATCACCGTTGCCACCTTCAGGGTTGGTTAAAAGTGGTTCGGATGCTCCGGAGCTGCCCCCTTTATCGGAGCAAGCGGTACTGCTATTAACACTCCTGGATGCTCTACCAAATCTCCCTCTTCATCTTTTAGAAGAATGGCTACCGTTAACAGCGGATCTATTGAATGCGGTTCAAGATGGAAAGATGAGGGAGCATTGTAAGGAACGGTTCTGGGAGGTTCTGGAGAGCGGAGAAATGGATGTGGAGAGGAGTGCTGTCTGCGTGAGTTGGTGGTCCACAAGGGGTGGGAGAGAGAGAGTCTTGTTCGGAGATTCAGACCGGGGACCTTTTATGAGTGGAGGTCTGGGGGAGAATGAAAGAAGTCGTCTGTGAGCCATGGGCACCTAGGATAGGGGGTCAGGTTACTCCGCAAAAGCTTGGTACTATATAACAGCGCGTCTAGATGATCGAATGGGGATTTATATATATTATGACGGACTGGGTATTTCAAATCTTAATGTTCTTATTCTTGCAATACCTTGATACCTTACAGTGCCTGCTGTTGCTCTTCGTACGTGGTAGGTGCTGCCGGCTATATTTCGATCAGATGCATCTGCCCGGAATACCGTTCTTGGTATAAAAGCGCAGTTCGACTTCGCAGGATCTTGAGGAAACCGCTAGATCGTCCTTTATCTGCTACATGTTACTTTTAGTTGACAATTTTATTAATTTATTTGACTCGTATCCTCGTAAATACGCTGCCTATAGGTAGCGGATAATGTGGGGGATAGCCTCGTCTCTTGTTCAAACCTTAAAGAAACGAGGCGACATGTTAACGTCCCTTACTTACCTGTTAGAGATTCTGTCCCATTCCCATCTTCATTCCAACACAACTATTTACGACCATCGAAACGTCTCCCTCTTTACGTGAACCCGACCCAGCTCACTGCAGCAAAGAACCGATCTTGCTCGTTGAAGAATCGCCTCATCATCATCCGTGGCCCATCTCAACTTCCCATTCCCGCCCAGCAAACGTACGTGACCTCCCCACGTCGAAGTGGTTTGAGTATACCCATCGCAGGCATACACTTCTTTCTCACTGCTTTTACTGCGACCGGTACAAAGCCATTCACTTCCCACAATAATACACGACCATCTCCAACGAATCAACACTTCCCCGACCATCTCACGTCTGCCTTGAATCCTACCCCTTCAGAAACGGAACAGCACCTCCTTTTGCTTGGGATAACAAACGAATATCGACGATAAAGTGTGAGCAGTGACCGTCGGTCTCAGGCCGATGCGGTGGGGGAGGTGGCCATCGTGATCTTTGCGAGATAACGACAGCCCGAAGGTGCTGCTTGCTCCCCGGACACAGAGCTCCCTGGAAGTATTGGAACTCGCTGGTATCGAGAAAACCAGGGACATTCTATAATTTCAAACCCTTGTGGCTCTTCGGCCCAGGTAGAGAATACCTTGGAGACATCTGCGCGACTCAATCATCAAGGCTGGCCTACAGAGCGAGATATAATCAAGATACCCCATGGATTCGCAGTTTGCGGCTACACGAGAAGATTTGTATCATGTTCAGATGGATATCAAGCATGTCCAAGCTGTGCAGATCAACCATGCTGACCGGCTTTCGAGGTTGGAAAAGCGCCAAGCTGATGATGCCGCGCTCAAGTCCGTCTGGGGAAATGGGTCTCCATTCCCAGGCGTTTTAAGTGGCACTCCACAACAAGGTCAATACATCCCAGGCACATCAAACAGATTCACATCACTAATATTTCATTGAGAAACAGGGCCTCTCCAACATCCCTCTGCTGACGTCTTCGATGACTTCGACGATGAACAAGGACATAACCTTCTCGGTAGTCTGCAGCTCGAAGCGGACGACGAACCAGTAAGGCGAGGTGCATCACGAGCCAACAGTGTTCGATTTGATGTTAGTGCTCTTCAAGGTTCGAACTGGACACAAAGCTCTCGGAATTCCGGAGATTTCGGTCCAGTTCGCCCAAGTAGCGGCTTTGGAAGTCATCCCATGACGGAGCGTTCGTTATCACATAAGTCTGATGGCAGGCACAGCTCTGCGGGTCACTCAGTTCATTCCATGCATTCTGTTGCTTCTGGGAGAACAAGCAGTCTTGGTCTCGACACGAATTTCATCATTGGCCCCCAGCACGAACACTCACCTGTCGACATACTTCTTCCTCCGCCTGGTCTATTCATTCTCGGCTCTGTCCCTTCCATCATACGCTGTTGGCTTACCACCAACTTCTCGCATAATGCGCTTCTTTACGGTGTGGTTTGTACAGGCTCCCAGAGGTCAGTTCTCGATTGTTCTCTTGTGAAAGAGCTAGGATTGTTGGACCAAATTCAGAAGCAGTCTACTGGTGGTTATAACATCAGACTTCCTGTCTACCTCCCGGAGGCAGTCATCACTCAACCAAACTCGAGGTCAAACAGCCCCGTCCCGCAATTACCTGCCCTCACAGCAGACTTTGAGATTGTTGGTATGACCCAACCCACCAATTCTGATCGCAAGAATAATATCCGTGTCTTCATTGGCAGTGATACTCTTCGAGCACATAGCGCAGATATTCTCTTCTCTCAGAATCTCATGACTCTATACAGCGACGACCGCAACAAGATTTCCGTTCCGTTTGTTAGACCAGAGGACGAGAACCTATTCAAGGATTTATGTACAGCAAACCTTCCACCAGAGAGGAACGAACTGAATGCAACCGCATCTCATTTCACCCCCAGTGGATCCAAATCAAAAACGGATGGAATTGATCGCACCGATAAAGTCGAGTCTTCCGATCTGGATCGGAGATCTACAGCATCAGCAGAACAGCCACTATCACTTTTCACTGCTACTGCTACTTCTGATTTGAGCAATGTCAACCGAGCTTCTGATACGAGATTCGAGGCTGCCGGACCAAATGGCATTATCTCGGACTCTGAGAGACGACATTACGAAGATATTGCTTTGCGAGGATCGGAGCTATCTGATGACACAGGCTCTGCAGATCAACCTAGACGTGAGTCTCTGGGTGTTTGGGGCTCCTGGCGCCAAGGAACGGCTGCAAACGGTAGTGAGAATGGCGAGTCCACAAGCGGATACCAACGAGCAACGAGAGGTGGAAGAAACATGAAAGTACTAAAACCCTCGAAATCCATTGCTACTGCTGGGGTGTCCAGCCGCTCATCATCTGCGGCGCGGACGGGTGCCGCTTACGAGCCAGCACCGTCACGTACGTCTGGGGAATCGAGGCGTAAGAGTCAGCCCAGCGGAATTGAGAACGCTCCATTGCGATGGGAGCCGAAGAAAAGTATTTCGGGCGATCAGAAGGGCCCAAAGTCCATCGCGACTATTCCCAGATCATCAAACCCAGTAGGAGGTGCCTCAGCCTTTGCTTGGATGAATCCAAACAAGTCAAAGGCCTCCGCGACTGCGGAGTAAATAATCGGTTCAGATAAGCTTGTGGGCAGGCCACCTCTCGTTTTGGCCATGCATTAGACTAGCTAGTCTACAATTACAGTAAAATCATTTGAAAACACAAGCTTCATTACTATCAACACGGTCTAAAGGCAGCTTGAATTAACATCTGCCCCGTATTCTCTATTCTACTCTCTATTTTCTTACTATTCAGTCTTCTTTCCTTTCTATAGGCCACCCGGTTCTAACATGGAGACATCCCTCCCTGTCCAGCTATTCCTATGGAGATATCTTAGACCGAAAATCTTCTTAGTTCTGATTTCGAAGTTCTTTTAGGAAGGGTATCAGGCCTTGCCGTACCCTCTATCATGAAGGCAAATAGACAAGAGACCGAATTTTCGAGTCTTGGCCGCTCCAGAAGGATCAGAGAAATCGCATTGGCAGACACGCGTGGTAACGGATGTTTGGGACAAAAGATTCGTTGCCAGATTATTTGAAAATGTGCAAATAGCGAAGCGATTTCAAGAAACGAGTACTAGGTAACTCGGACATGAATTTTGGACGCATATCTCATGCATGATCAACTTTCTATCTTAGAAACATACCTAGGTACTGTTGCAATTACTAGAGCTGTTTGAGCAACTTGGATCATTTAGTGGGCACATCATGGAACCGGATCCGGAGTTATTACATACCTTATGATAGGGATGCGTAAATCTTCCCATCCTCCTGCTTTCGATCATCTCCTGGGTAATTCATCACATTGTCCTCATACACCGGCATGCAACCAGCAAGCTGTATGTACATGAAGTTAGACACCAAATGTTCTTGATTGAAACCTGTTCTTCATTCTGCTACGAGGCGGGTTTCGGGGGAGGAGTGCAAGGAAATCTGTTCGAGGAACACGCCCCCCCATTTCTTGTAACCCCAGTGGTTTGATGACCTTGAGAATGGGAATTGATGGCTCTATGGGAGCTATGCTCTCGTCGCTGCTGTCACTTATTCCCTGGTAGACTGGTTGTCTTTTCTACCAATCCCTTTCCT
This sequence comes from Amorphotheca resinae ATCC 22711, assembly GCF_003019875.1. Taxonomy (NCBI): domain Eukaryota; kingdom Fungi; phylum Ascomycota; class Leotiomycetes; order Helotiales; family Amorphothecaceae; genus Amorphotheca; species Amorphotheca resinae. The sequence goes on from NW_020194480.1 coordinate 1,439,326, forward strand.
CCCCTTGCCAGCTTTCCATCAACAATCCAGGCATATCCTGCACCAGTCTCACCCTCGTCTCTCTTCTCAATTTGAATATCAAACTCCCTACACCAACCCCGAGCCGCGTCTTCCTTTCATGGTGAACTGAGTGCAAGTAACTCGAGGATTCGAGAAGTAGGTTTAGATCACATCTCGTCAACCGCTTCTAGATCTTGTAACCCGGTAGAGCTGTTCTCTTGATCCTAGGTCCTGCAGACGGGGTAGAGGGGTTGTCAGAAACTCTGTGGTATAGACATTCAAGGAGGGGTAAGAAAATATATGAGGGGCATGTGTATTCGCTGCACGAATGAAAGTTTTTGAGTGGAGAAGGCTGTGAAACAGGGTTACCAAGGATCCTTTGTGGAAATTCCCTAGATGGCTTTCACATTTTCGATTGAAATGCGACTACATTAGAGCTCGAGTGCTGGAAATTTATGTTGTTTATTTAGACTGAAGCTGGCTGCTGGAATAGAACCAGAAGGTCTGGGGCGGGGGGTGGGGGGGGGGTTGTTCAGCCTTGCGATGAGGCTGTATTTGGCGAGATGATTTACCTTTTGTACGCAACAACTGAGTCTACAAAAACACCTCTTCCACATAAGGTAGGAGATATGCTGACATTCTATATATCTAAGTGTTTCACATAGTTCCATAAATATTTCAAACCGAAGAATCATGAAGGCTGTCTTCAGTGACTCAAGTGCACCCTTGAAACAGGACAGGTCACGTGCTATAATTGGTGACCGCTTCGCCCATCTTCGAATTTGCGACGTCAGCCTCGCGCAAGTCTTTACTTCGCCATGCGACTGAACTTCCTTCATCTTCAATTCTTGTCATGGAAACAGGAGGTCGCTCTGCGAGAAATGATCTTTTCCAGGAGGTAAGCTTGTTAATATAGTCTCTCTACTGCGTGCTAATCGTTCAACAGCTCAAACCTCGCTGTGTCGAGCTCAGCCAACTCGCGCTCCGAGATGATGGCAGCGCTACCAGTGCCAAGTCCTTGACGGAATCCACGAAAAAACTCCTGGAAACACTACAACAGAAATGTCAGCGCACCGACGGAGTGTTTGACGACAAATTGGCCGACTACGTTTTCTTCCCGCTTTCACAGATCCTCCGACGGAAACAAAAGTACACAGACAGCCTTTCCGAGTTGACTATAAAATGCCTGAGAGTTCTGCTGGAATATGGATGGAGAACCAGGATTTCTTTGGACCTTGCTAAACAACTTCTCATACTCCTCACATTTGTTGCTGGTGGTGTACCTGGTCAAAATTCCACACCTGCACCCGAGGAGCTGATGATTGAAGCATATGGTGCTTTAGCAGCCTTATTCAGAGACTTGAGTATAACACCAGGTGGAGCCACTGCATTGGTTGAGACCGGCACGATACCAGCGTTGGGGCATTGTGTGACAGTAATACTGGATGGAGTCACCGGTGGGCCATCGCCGGATACACAGCTTCAAGCATTGAGGGCGTTGGATGCTGTATGGCATTGCGTCAAGGATCCGCAAGCCCTTGCAAACTTTCTTCCAGGTACGATTTCTGGTCTGACAAAGTGTCTCATGCCAAGCACATCTACTCGGAGGTCTCGCAGAACGATTGTCAGTGCTTTGGAAGTTCTGGAGCATGTTCTCGTCTCAACATTGAGCGACTTGCGCACTCGAAATATCAAAGACAAAGATGGTGAAGATTCAAAAGCCGAGAACAAGGTCCTTACCAAGTCATGGTTGAAAGCGACTGCTGCTCAAATCAAGCTTGCACTCTCCAATGTCATCAGACTTCGTAAACACGAATCCACCGATGTTCTCAAAGCCCTCAATAAACTTTGTCTCACTCTCTTGGACGAGTGTCATGACACATTGTCCGAATCGGCTTCCATGCTGGTGGAGACATGTATGACATTAGATGGTATTGCAGCCGACGACAGCATGACCAGGAGCACTACACTTACGGATCTCGCCATGGTCCACCCCGACCTGTGCGATTTGATAAAGGGGACCATCTATAACTGGGTTACCAGCTTGCCTCGAGTAATGCAATCAAATGACGAGACGGCCAAGAATTCTGCATTGAAGCAACTATCCAAAGCACAGGAGTTGCTAGTAGGCTTAAATCTAGATTCCTCGATCTTGGAGAATACTCTAGCAAGCTCACTCCGGGATAGTATTACAGTCACCCTGGAATCATCACATGCTCCAAAGGTCTTGCAGGAGACAGATTTTGATTTGAATAGTCAGGCTGCAATGACCTTAACAACCGACAATGCTCTTTCAACCAACTTCCACCCGATCATATTGTCAGAAGAGAGTCAAAGGCAGACCCGAGATCAGCTCACCAAGTTGCTAGCGAGTGTTGGGACGAGACAGTTGCAGATAGATATGGCAGGCGAGATGCTCGAATATGCCCGTGAAGCATCCGGTCCAAGTCTTATCTCGGCATTTTGGCTCTCCTGTCAACTCGTAAGAGTCTCAGCATCCAAGAACCGGGACCTTGATGAGTTTTTCAGCTCTACACTCACACTATCCAATGAGCAAGAAGCTATGGAGCAAGAACTTTTCTCATACTCTCTCTCGATTCTTTCAGATCCCGACGAGAGGACATCTGACTGGCGTCTACAAGCTATTGCCTTAGAGGTCGTGGCCGATACTGCACAACGGCTGAAGAAAGGGTTTCGAACGGAACTCGTGGACACACTTTACCCTGTCACACAACTCCTTGGATCACCGAATGCCAGGTTAAGGGAGCATGCTATTACCTCACTCAACATAATTTCTAGGGCATGTGAATATGCCAATGCAAGCGATATGATTGTCGACAACGTTGACTATATGGTTAATGCAATTTCCTTAAGACTTAATACTTTTGATATATCGCCACAAGCTCCTCAAGTCTTAGTAATGATGATCCGACTCACAGGACCATCTTTATTACTTTACCTAGATGATGTGGTGGGGTCGATATTCGCTGCGTTAGATAACTTCCACGGTTATCAACGCCTTGTCGATATATTATTCTCCGTCCTAGGAGAAATTGTGACCGTAGGCTCGAAATCGGGCCAACTTCAAATAGAAGGTGGACCTGATATTGATCATCGGAAAACCGGAACACAAATCCCCACCATCCAAGAGATCGTCGAGATGATCAAGAAGAAGTCGAAGATCGAAGAGGAACCTCTTCCTCATGAAGATTTCCCCAGAAAGCCTTGGAAGGATGCAAAGACGCTGCTCGATGAAGCAGATGCTTCGAAAGAGGGCGAAGAACAGGAACAAGAAGAGGAGACAGGAGAAGTCCAAAAAGCTCCACCAACGAAAGTCTACTCCATGGTCCAGAGCATCGCACGTCTCGGCCAACACTACCTGACGAACCAATCGCCCGTCCTACGGGCGAGATTACTCGGTCTCGTCAGTACAGCCTGTAGAGCGCTGCACAACAACGAAGACGAGTTCCTGCCTCTCGTCAACGACATCTGGCCCGTTGTGATCAAGCGCCTCTACGACGAGGAACCGTTCGTGGAGATTGCCGCTGCAGACGCAGTGGCGGAGATCTGCCGATGCGCAGGCGATTTCATGGCCACTAGGATCCAGACTGAATGGCCGGATTTGATGAAGAAGACGCGGCAAGCCCGAGCGAAGGTGTTGGCTGAGAGAAAGGGATCAGGGGGCCGAGGCATATTCTCGCAGGTCAACCAGGTTTGGGAGAGCTTGGTGAGGCTTATGATCGCGATCGCTGAGTATGTCCGGATGGATGACGAGATGTTCGATGACGCTGTGGAGCTTCTTGCAGATCTAATACCGACTCGCGAGGATGTTCGTGATGCTCTCTCAGTGGTGAATGGAGATACAGTGTGGTTAGCCATGCAGATGGCTGGGAAGAACGAAGAAGTTGAGAGGCCTGTGTTAGCTGGATATAAATTCTCGGCATTAGACATATTAGTAGCAAAATGATGGCAAATTCACAAGTAAATATCGAGGAGCAATAGTGATATGTTGTTGAATGAGGGGAATGCTTTTATTTGCTATTACTAGGAGCGCTTTTGGAGTAACCAAAGAACGAGTGGGCAACAAGGATACAACGAACAGTTCTAGGGACTATTCCCAATCTAGCAGACCAGTTCAAAACAGAAATTGCAAGCCTGCCAAAGTCCAAGAGACTGAGCAGTCCACGACCGGGACGTGCTAAAAAACCCTTTCAATGAATTGCTAGCCATAAAGCTAGCACCATCCAAGACAGACAGGTTATTCGGAGTCCTCGTCATCGCTCTCGGCCTCGGCGAGCCAGGTGAGGAAGGCCTCGGCAGACTTGCGCACCTTCTTGCTGGTTGGGAGATCGATGTATTTCTTGCTGGCTTTGGTGCCCCATTTAGTGAGCATCTCTTCACTGACGATATCCTCATTGTAGAGAACCATGAGGATCTTAGACGTCAGATTATAGATCTCTGGGTTCTCTTTGCCTCGGATCCCAATGAAGCGTTCCACTCCTCCGAGAAGAGCCTTCTCATGTTTCTCGGAGCTAACCATCTATATGATGTTAGTAAATATTCCTGTATATAATAGATTGAACAACTCACGTTCTTAAGCATTCCAGCACGCTTAGGGATCTGCTTGACGATATCATCGTCGAAGATGGTCTGGACCAGGACCAGGAGAGTACGGTGCTTGGCTTCAATACCAAGCTCCTTGGCCTTGAGATAGATAGCAACGTCGTCAACGTTATTGACGCCGCCCTTTTCTTCAGCCTCGCTGAGGATCCAGCTTCCTAGTTGGTCGTAACTGGAGTTTCCCCCACCTTCGCCTTCTTCTTCATCGTCGTCGCCACCAAGGACAAGCTTCTGCTTGAGGTCGTCGGGAAGTTGTTGCTGGCGAGCTCTGACGGCTTCCGCTGACATGTCAACCGTCCATTCATCATCTTTGACCTCAACTGGTGTTGCATCAATCTCTTGAGCCTCAGCCTTGATACGGCGAGTCATTTCATCATCGCTGCCAGCTTCAATACCAACGTCGCCATTGCCGTTGGAGCCATTCTCGGAGTTACTCTCACCACCACTGGCATGACCATTTTCTTTGCTGTCACCGTTGCGGTTCTCTCTGGCTTTGCGTGCGGCTTTCTTCTCAGCTTTGTCTTTCTTGCCCTTCTTTGGCTGGTTCTTGAGGATGAAACCGCTGAGCTTCAAGCGAAGATCTACATCGGACCGCTGACCACAAGCCTTGCAGTCCAGCAAGATACGGCCGTCCTTAATGACCACATCGGTTTCGGGATTCTTGCATTTCTTGCAGAGAACGAACTTGTTGATGAAGCCATCAAGATAATCTTGGAGTTTAGAAGCCTCATGTGCACCGTTGATAATCCATCGATCATCGGCAGGGTTGGTATTGGTCTGGGCTCCTAGTTCAAAGCCAAAGTACTTGATAACGTAGGCTCCAGGGCGCGCGAGAGATTGAGCGACGCTGCTGAGATTGACGATGACTGTCTTGATGCCGTTACCCTTGCCCTCGATCTTCGACTGGAGTTTCTCCATCTTGTATCGGTAGAAGGGGTCCTTGACATCGCTGCGGATATTGATGGTAACCATGGCTGCGGCTTTCTTGAGATGACGTGAATGCGTTGAGTTCTATGTAGTTTAGGGCTCGATAATGACCGTTAGGCGACGGGGCGATGCGACATGGAACATGCAGAAGCGGAGGGGGCGAGCGAAACAGTGAAGGAGATAGAGTGTCGATGACAGTGATTTCTTTTTCTAACGAAACATTCGAAGATCGGTGGATTAGCCGTTGGAAGAGAAATAGGAGCTACAAGGTTTCCGCGGTATGCGAAGTCGTTGCAGCTCGAGAGGCGGCTGGTGTCTGAGGTCGTTGGCGTTGGGTGTGAGATACATATAACGCAGATGTATCAGTTGACTGCTGATGGTTTGGTTGATGGTGTTTTTTCGTGGAAGATGGGACTCCCTTTGCTTTTGCGAGGAGGAGCGCGTTCTTCGAAACTGACACTATTCACTGGGGAGGCCAAGCGGGGGGGTGTCGAGAACAGCGCGTTGTGTGTGAGATTGGGTGATCAGGTCTGGTAGAGCAGAACTGACGATAGTGTCTGGGTTGGTTTGGAGGAGGATGGAGACTGTTGTCTTGTTCTGACGGTTTTGTAAAGTGAGTTGTGAAGTGGAGGAGGGTACGTGTAAAAAGAAAGACCAGAAAATTGTTACAGTAGCGCAGCTCGGTAATTACCTCTAGTCTAAAAAAGTGTACCTTAAATTAGCACATGTACCGTTTGCGATATTTCCAGTATATTCTTCGGCTATTTACACGCCGATTATACAGTAAAGGCTCCGTAATTACTGGCGGCCGCGCTAATTATATCAACCCCTCTTTCATATCGGATCCCCTCCTTTTAGCGATCATTTCTGCTCCCGGCGACTTCAAGAACGTTTGTGGTGATTCAGGAACCGTCTTTGAGAAGAACTGTGTGCTGCATTCCACATCGCATGAACCACAATCGTTTAAACGCTTAACATCTTGTTTGCGCCCCGAATCCGGTTTGCTAAGGCGGGGAAGGACCAAGAGAATACACGTGATTATTCATCAGGGTCGCTCCAGACCGTGGAAGCTTGAAGCAATTGTCAATCAAGCACACCGGTGGTTCGCAATGGGTCCCGGGGATGTTGACTACTCCCTTTATCTGGTTACCGATTCTACCTCTGCAATCCTCGGTGACAGAGATCTTGTTGAGGTCGTCGAGGCTGCATTGAATGGCGGGGTCACCATTTGCCAATATAGAGACAAAGTCAGCGATACAGTAAGGGACTTTTCTTCTTTCGTCTCCCGCTCTTGGAATGTGTTATGCAATATCTTTGTCTCTCTCCGGTTCTTAGAGTGACATCTTCCCCTCAGCATCCTCCTGGGACCAGCTGAAAAGACAAAAACTGATGAGAGCCTTTTCAGGCTACGCTGGTGTCCACTGCTCGAAAGTTGCACGCTGTGACGCAGAGATACAACATTCCGCTTCTCATCAACGATCGCATCGATGTTGCCTTGGCGATTGGCTGCGAGGGTGTACATATTGGTCAAGATGATCTGGGTATGTTCATGTTACTGAATATCTTTCCACCGTTTCCTAACTTGAACGAGACTTGAAAACTGCCAGGAAATTACTCGGCAAAGATGCAATCATCGGTGTAACGGTTTCCACGGTTGAAGAGGCACAGAAAGCCTGTAGGGACGGGGCTGATTATCTTGGTATTGGGACCATGTTTGCAACTCCGACGTACGTATTATTCAATTCCTTAATGCGAAGAAGCCCATGTAATTAACGTCAAATAGGAAAACCAACACCAAGTCTGTAATTGGAACATCAGGCACGCAGCAAATACTTCAAGCCATAGCGGATGAAGGCAAAAATGTACGAACGGTGTCAATCGGAGGAATCAACTCCGAAACAGTTCAACGTGTCTTATATCAATCAGCACATCCGACCAAACAACTGGACGGGGTTGCAATTGTGAGTGCTATCATGGCTGCAAAGGATCCTAAAAAGGCCGCTGAGAAGCTTCTCAGTCTCGTCAAGACCCCCCCGCCATTTGCCGCAGCATCATTGGCAAACACAAAGAAGAAACAAGACGCAGGTGATCTCATTGACCAGGTACCTATGATCATCAAGGCAGTTGGCGAGAAGACACCACTCTCGCATAACATGACAAACATGGTTGTTCAGAACTTTGCAGCAAATGTTGCATTGGCCGTGGGTGGCTCTCCCATAATGGCAAATCATGGTGAGGAGGCGACAGATCTCTGCAAATTTGGAGGTAGCCTGGTCATCAACATAGGAGGAGTAACACCAGAAGGGCTACAGAACTATTCACGAGCATTACGGGCTTACAACTTGGAAGGGGGGCCAGTTGTACTCGATCCTGTCGGTGCTGGTGCTACTGCCCTACGAAGATCCGCAGTTAAAACCTTATTGGCTGGAGGCTACTTTGATGTTATCAAAGGTAATGAAGGCGAGATCAAAACTGTTTTCGGATCAACCGCTCAACAACGAGGGGTTGACAGTGGCCCAAGCACCCTGGACGATGCCGAGAAGGCAGCGTTGGTTCGAGATCTGGCAGCAAGAGAGCGGAACGTCATCGTCATGACGGGTGCAACCGATTTCTTGAGTGACGGATCTCGCACCTTTGCTATCTCGAACGGGCACGAGCTGCTAGGAAGAATTACAGGCAGTGGATGTGTTTTGGGAACCACGATATCCTTGATGCTTGCTGTCAGTCGTGAGGACAAGCTCCTTAGTACTCTGGCAGGGTTGCTTCACTATGAGATTGCGGCAGAAATTGCGGCAGCTCGTGAAGACGTCAAGGGACCCGGGACCTTTGTACCGGCCCTGATCGACGAACTGTACAATATACAAAAGGCGACAACAGCTGGTGACCTTAGATGGCTGGAGAAGGCAAAAGTCAAGGCTGTTCGCGTTAAATAAGTTCAATTGCCATTTTCTCTGGATACCAGGAAATGGAAACGATGTTGGCTGCGAAATGCGACAAGTGTTCGCATATATCAATACCAAGGATCGTTGCCTCGCTGATATGGAAGAACTACTCTTCTTCTTTGACTCCATGGGAGTCGACAGCAAGAGAAGCCTCTAGCAAATTGAACAATCCCGCTTTTCCCAAGGTTTACTGCTCCTTGATTGTTGAATGCAAGAGACATCGCGGAAATTGGAAGTATTGAGATCATCGATGCTTGGAGGGCCCATACTCAACTCATGTCTCAATCGCTGAAAGTAATTCAGTGATCGGTACATTGTAGCGAAAGCCCAATAATATTGGGTCCTTCACGAGTCCACAGTGCTCATACTCCCGGCGGTTCCGCCGCGGGACCAGCAGTGCTCCGGGGCCGGTATGTCACGTGATCCGCACGTCCCAGCGGAAGCCCCCCAAGGAAAGAAAAGGCAAAAGGGAAAAAGAGTTTTTTTTCCGTTGACCCAGTGATGACAATGATTTCGTGTTCGCCCCGTAACACAAAGGAATCCTCCGTAGGATAATTTGTCTTTATTTTGCACTCTTGTCAAATTTCCAGAGCTTCCGCGTCCTTTTATTTCATTTTTTTTTTTTTAATATTTTTTTTTAAAATTAACTATTATTCAATGCGGCCCCACGCGCAAATTTGTGAGCTGCGGATGTAATCGGGCTTCCAGGATCATGGATTGATAGCCAGAGAGTGGAGAAGTCACTACGGCATTCCGGGCCTGGTCGGAAACACGACGGGACAGTTGGCAAGTTGACAGAAAACCTCCGCCGCAGGGAAAAGGAGAAGAATGTGAAAATTTGACATGCAGCCGCACTGAGGCTCACATTACTCAAGTTGTCTGGCTGTGGAATTGGGGATCACGGACTATGATGTATCTGGAGAAGGCGACTGCAGCAATCAGCCAATGATCAATCCTCCCGCAACGCGGTCAGGAACGGGATTTCGTCATTGTCCCGTTGCTACAGTCTACCGTAGCAAATTTCCAATTTTCATCTTCCCTCGAGTCTTTGATGTTATTATACGACCCCTAATATGCCTACCGAGATGTGCTTGTTGACGGTTGTGCAGTGTGCACACACAAGATATGCGTGGTGTCGTCGTCGAGATAAGGATGCTCGGGGGTGATGTATTGAGCAGGGATGCTATCGGTACGCCGGACGGAGAACACCCACCATGGACAGGGGCTGGATGAAAACCCAGAGATTTTAGAAAAAGGAAAGCAAAGCAAACAACCTCAAGCAAGAGAGCCAGAAAACATCATAAAACCTCCAGAAAAAAAAAGGAAAGACATATACGATGATACGGAGCACTCGGTAACGGTACCTCTGTGCGGTGTCCCTCCGTCGTAAGGGGTGAGCCAGCACGGCGCGATGCAATTCCCGCGTTCGCCCGATGCTGCTACGAATAGCCAAGTACGGAGAAGCTCCTACACTATAACAGACGCCAAGTGGAAATAATAGTGGGAATAGTGGGAACCAGGAGGCACCGCGCAGCACCGACCCGTTATTTCTGAACCCACCGCGCCCTCTGCCCGGCCAATGGTTGGCTGCAGCGGCCGGCGTCTTCAATTGAGAGTCTGAGCTATCCTTCAGGAGGCCCAGCTGTTCGAGATGTCATCCAACCACAACCGCGACAGCTCCCCCCAACTCGCTCACGGAGGGGCTGCTAGACACCTGCTAGGAGCATGACTACGGTGCAGTTGCTGTAGCATCATGCCTCTTCTGGGCTGCTCAACCAAGGTAGTCCCAAGGTAGGCCTGGCACGGCCCCAGCCTCCACGTTGGAAAAAGTCTCGCATCCTACATCCCGAGGTCTGAAGGAGCAACCGGAATCTTCGCCCCCCCTTTGCTGCCAATGCCTGCGCCCTCTGCCTCTGGTTAGGACGGACTCTGTTACCCGGGCTGCCGCCTCTCCGTACTTAGTTAAACGAAACAGAAAACTCTTCCTCCCAACCTGAGCTCTCTCTCCCTCCTTCTCTCCTTCCATTTGCTCAGCTACTCTCCCACACAGCCCTGAAAATCTCTACTCCACCTCGAGGTCTTCGTCTCACTCTCACTCTCACACCTTCACACTCCTCCTCCTCCCTCCGCCCCACTATCACCACAACACAATGGCTGCTTCCGCACGCATGATTGCCCCCAAGATGGCCTCCATGATGGCCTCTACCACCGTCAAGGCCGCCCGCCCCATGGTCCGCGCCAACGTTCAGACTCAGGTCTCTCAACGTGCCTTCTCCGGTAAGCAATGGCCCGTTCCGCCGTCCCGTACGACACTGGACACTCGAGAGAAACTTTTGCAGAGCAAGCTGTGTACGTCAGAGACAATTGCAGATGCTAATTGAGCTCCGACAACAGGTGTCCGCGCCAACGCCTTCCAGACCATCAAGCGTCAGCAAGCCTCCAGCATCCTCAATGCCACCACCCGCAGCGTCATGGGCCGCCAGACTGTCCGCCCATACTCCTCTGAGATCGCCAACGCCATGGTCCAAGTCTCCCAGAACCTGGGTATGGGTTCCGCCGCCATCGGATTGGGAGGTGCTGGTATCGGTATCGGTATGGTCTTCGCCTCTCTCTTGACCGCCGTCGCTCGCAACCCCAGCATGCGTGCTCAACTTTTCTCTTACGCCATTTTGGGTTTCGCCTTCGTTGAGGCCATCGGTCTGTTCGACCTCATGGTTTCCATGATGTGCAAGTACGTGTAAATTAGCTAGTGGTTGGCCGCCTCGCTGTCGGTGTGTGTGTTGCATAGCAAGGAGTCGGAAAAGCAGAAGGGGTCGATCGAGTACAGAGAGTATAGGCAGACGGATAGACCGGTTGGGCTGTATTATATTATCTTGTATCGATCCGACACTACTCTCTAAAAAACCTTATATTCATCATCATACCTTTACGTGCATGCCCACGCATGAAATGCTCCCATCTTATTCTGCTATCGTGGAGTGATATGATGCTGTGTGTACCTACCTACGGCACGTACCTCCACCTAGCTGTCGCAGTCACGTGATTGAAAAGAAATTGCTTCTACAGAGTACTCACTCAATTGGAAGGGTTAAAGAAGGACGGAATAAGCACAATCCGTCATTCTAATATCTCTCTGTCCGTCTACAGCTTCGATCCTGACATTGGCTTTCGAGAGCTAATTGCGGCAGAGTCGGAGGTACCTAGGTAAGACAGGGCAAGCAGACTGGTAAGTCCCTTGCTCCCCCGGACTACTTGGAAGAACGCCCACAATGGATTAGCTCTTCACGGTATGTGTTCGACTTAGATGAGCTTATAAGAAGGTGCCGATTGGGTCCTGACAGCGGGCAAGACAGCAAGACTCTCTACTTTGGTGTCAAGCAAAGACCTACGAGAGCCGTTCTCAAAGACCGAGTACTCATTCAATTCCTATCTGTCAATTCTCCCACCACGACTCACTCAATTGGGTTGCTCAACTGGGCCATTGAAGCTTCTATATGTTCATTCCCAACAACTGGATGTCCAGGTGAGTTCGGATCCATCCAGCAGCTGTCTGCCCGCTCACAGGGCTTTTGTCATGTGACTTCGACCTCCCTCCTGGATCTTATACCATCACTAGACCCCTTTTTCGAGCAATGGGCCTAACCTTAGAGGTTGAGACACCGCAAGCTTGAAAATAAGCAATCCTCTGGGGTGCAGCCATACTTGTTCTGTAGCAGCTTTTCCTGAGCTGCTCGCACGGACCACCTCTGGCAAAATGTGAATCCGGGGTAAGAAGACAATGACGTCGATCATCTCGATGACCTCTAGATTTCCAAAAGACAGGTAGGTAGGTGTTTTATAACTTTATCAACTTAATTTAACTTGCTTTACTTCTCATCTCTTTCTCTTGTAGTCCTGCAACAAGGTTGATATCGATATTGCTTTTGTTCATGATACCCATGAGATCCAGAAGCACGTTGTTGGCCTTCGATGATTCTATGACCCTTCTTGGTCCCCGCACTTGAATATACAAGATGGCAAACATCTCCACCAGCCAGTTGGTATCTACCGCCATTTCTTCCTGGTGACCAGCGTATTGCTAAGGATCAAAATCTAGGATGCTTACTCCCTCTACCACAAGACGCAAGAGAAGTCTTCATCCGCCCTCAACGGGCCTGCGTTACCCGCTCTAGGCCACGCGATTGCAGGCTCAACAGGAACCGCGATCTCGAACCTCGCCGTCTATCCTCTCGACCTGATCATAACGCGCCTCCAGGTACAACGACAGCTGCGAAAGTCCTCTGCGACTCCCGACGGAGGCGAATACCGAGGCGTTCTTGATGCTTTCGAACAGATATACAAGAATGAAGGGGGCATAGCTGCTTTCTACAGCGGGGTGCTCCAGGATACCGGGAAGTCCATCGCGGATTCCTTCTTGTTTTTCTTGTTCTATAATTATCTACGCACACAAAGGCTGCGGAAACATGGGGAGAGAGCAAGAACTCTACCGGTCCTCGATGAGTTGGGAGTAGGAGCGCTGGCGGGAGCCTGCTCGAAGTTCTTCACTACTCCAATTGCAAATATTGTTACACGAAAGCAGATAGCAGCGATGGTGAGCTCACGTTCTGGAAGCAAATCCTCCGAGCCCTCAGCCGCAGCCATTGCCTCCAGCATTCGATCCGAAAAAGGAATCCAGGGGTTTTGGGCGGGGTATTCGGCGTCGTTGGTTCTGACCCTGAATCCAAGCCTTACCTTTTTCCTATACGAGTTCTTCAAGAAGTCCTTCCTGCCGAGATCAAGACGCGATGATCCGGGAGCTAAGCTTACGTTCTTGATGGCAGCGATCAGCAAAGCCATCGCTTCTACCATCACCTACCCCTTCTCCCTCGCCAAAGCGCGGGCCCAGACCTCCTCACGACGCAGCGCATCTGCTGCCAAAACTGCAGCAGCCGACCTCTCAGACCTAGCAGAGGAAGGCAACATTGAGAAAGCCGGTCAAGACGCCGAAGGGATTGCCAGGCGCTCTACGGTTTTTAGCACGATCCTCACTATCTACCGGGCGGAGGGTTTCACCGCGCTGTACGAAGGTATCGCCGGCGAGATCCTTAAGGGCTTTTTTAGCCATGGGATCACGATGATCGTCAAGGAGACGATCCACAAGTTGATCATCCAGACGTATTACCTGCTGCTGCGCGCCCTCAACCGGTACCCGCCTCCCTCAGAACTAGCCGCGCAGGCGGGCGAGGCAATCCAAGATGGGGCGGGGAAGGTGGGCGGTTTTCTCAGGGAGGGGTATGGGAACGTGGCGGAGAAAATGGGGGATCTGGTACAGGAGGGGAGGGAGGCAGTGGGCAATGCGGGGGAGAAGGTAAGTGAGGTGACGAGTAATATATCGGATGCTACTGGAAGAAAAGTCGATTCTGCGCGTAGGGAGGCCGGTCAGCTGCAAGAGAATGTGCAAGATAAACTAGGTAAGAAGACCGGGGACTTGGGGAAAGACATCAAGTCGGAGAAATAGGGGAGGGGTCTATGTACCAACATGTATTATAACACTACTACCTATGGTGGCATCGGAGTTGATTATCCTCAGACATTCTTTATGCGGTCTACTGAACCAACTTCTATGGCTCAAATGAAACAGGTCAGCGAACTAGGCAGAGATTCCCACACCTTGTTGATGCTCAGAATTGGCGGGTCACGGAGGTCTTGAAAGGGTTTCCAGAACGGTCAAAGTCCCTCAATAAATCTTCTATAACCTATACCGATTAATTACCCTGATTCTTGCTGCCCCAGACGCCACACAATTGCTCTCTCCAACTAACTAACACTGGAATGCGACGCCCAATTTTTCGACCTTGTTTGTGCCTCCCCCCGCAAAGCCCGTGCCGTCACACCTAATCTCTACCAAGCCCGGCTTAACCTTCTCCTTTTCCTTCCCCTCTTTCGCGGCGGCGGCATCCTTATCCTTCTTCGGTTTCCGGTCCGTCAGGTCCGCATCGCAGACGTAGCACGTGACGGCATTCTGATCTACCTCTGGAGCGTGGGGATCATGCACGCCGGACGGGGTCATGAATTTCGTGACGCAGCTCTTGCAGAGGACGTGCCCGCAGGGCTTGGCTAGCATAGCTTTGGAGGTGTTGCTGAGGACTTTTTTGCAGGAGGGACAGATGCGCTGGCGCGTTTTGGTCGTTGCGTCTTCTTCTTCTTCGGTGAAGACCACGTTGATTAGGGTATGTAGTGAGTAAGGATGAGGGTTGTCGTCTGGGGAGGCGGGGCAGATGGGGGATTGCTTGGCTTTTTTGGAGATGGTGTGTAAGGGCGCGTTCGTGTTGGAGGAAGGCGTGATGGAGGGGATCCAGAAGGAAGGGAGGGTCGTTTTGGAAGCCTGTGATGTGGTTAATATAGGATACATGCGAGCGAGACGGTAACGGGCGTACCTTTTCTTCGTCAATGGCTTTCCGGGCTTTTGTTCTCTCCTCCCGGGCAATGCGAAGAAGCTCATCCTCATCCAGCTCGAACTTCCTCTTCTCTCCTCTCTTGCTCCCAGTAACATCTTCTTCTACTAAGATTTTCCCATCCTCTCTCCCTACGATCTTTTTCCCAGCGCCTCCGACTTTAGCCTCCAACCCCATCTGAATCCTCTCAAACTCCTGCACAGCTCTCTCTCTCGCTTCATCCTCCTCGCGGATCCTATCTTCCTCCGCCTCCTTTTCTTCTCTCTCCCTAGCCTTCTCCAACCTCTTGATCTCTTTCTTCTGCGCTAGGATATTGCTCAACGCACACTCGCGACAGAAGATATCACCGTGGGAGCAGGACACGGGGTCACGTGCCGGGATGAGACATAGCCTACAAGAAGCAAAGGGCAGGAAGGAGTCTCGGGAGAGACGCGCGCTGGTAGAGTTCCAGGCAGCCTTTGCGAGCGAGCGTTCGTAGGACGTGAACACCGCGCGTGAGGTGTTTCGTTTGCCTGGGAAGAGATTAGGATGTCTGAATGGCAGGGTAGTAGGGGGTAGGGATATGTTACTGTGAGACATGTCGGCGGCTGGGCAGATAGATGACAGAGCTTGAATGAAAACAGTGTTCAGATGAGGTCAAAGGAAGAGGGTGATTTCCTGAGATTTTCTTGGCTAAGCAGTGTTAGCGTGTAGTCGAAGAGGTAAAGAAAGATATGAACCTGTTGTTGAGGCAAGAAAATAATGTTGGAGGGTTTAAGGGAGCCGAGAGCTTGTGGAGAGGCGAACCGCTCATAGCATAGGTAAACACTCACCTCTCTGATGAAGTCGCACGTGCGAAAGGCAAAGGGGAAAGATCTACCTGGAGTCAGAGTGGCGCGTCTAAGAATAAAAGTTGGTGAAAGGGGCCTGGAGATTGTTAGAAGGAGTTCTTGAGAACCATGGGCTAAGGAAAGGTTGATAGTACTTGTCCCTACGGAGTATTCTACCGTATATCTCTTGAGACCGGATTAGTATTCCCAGTTGATTGGCCAAAGAAAATGTAATGTGGCTGTTTGTGTTTCCTTGAGGAGATCGTGAAGGATAGCAGTGCTAGACCTGGTGGAAGTCAAGCATGGATGATATGTCGCCCAAAATCCACCTATTCTAGGTACCTATATAAAAGGCATATAAAATATATACAGTACTTTGCTATATACCGTATTCGAGGTACCTCGGTAACCTCCACTGGTAACCTGAGAATGTACCTGGATCTGCATATGTAAAATATTTATAAGATCGGATAAAAGTAAAAGCTGCGCCGACGCTGCTCATCTCGAAACAACACATTTTTATCATGGCTCTGTCCTCTTCTCTTTGCATTCTTTTGCCATTATCTGGGGCATTCCAGCCTTCACTCCCATCTGAGGTTCATGGCTTCTCTGTTAAACTCTAATTTCTTGCGCGACATACGATAATGCGCGACGGCGCCATGTCTACCTCGAACCCTCCACCAGAACGTCCTAGCCTTCCATGGCGATTCTCCTCCGCCCTGATTATGGGTCTGACAGGCTCGCTGTCGCAAGCTTTCCTGTACGGTCTCAACTACATGGAGGTCATAGGCCTCGACCGGTTCCTGGAGACATTGGAAAAAAGGAAGGATGTTGAGGGCAGGGAGAGAGGTCTCATAACTGGTACGGGGAATGGTTGATGTTTAATTGATCGGATGATTGCTGATTGGCTTTGCCAAATAGTATCGAATCATGTCAGCGTGTACGTTATGCGTTCCCCCGTATCGTTTGGCGCCTGAGATATTGATTGCGCCGTATTGCAGAATGGATGATCCTCTGATGTGGGGTGTCCTTCCTCTGAGCTACGCGTTCAGCCCCTCGAATCTTAGATGGAGTTTGGGTAGCTACGACATATGTTTTCAGAATAAGTATGCAGCCCATTCTGATAACCATGCGCCGTGCTGATAGAGCTTCCCCAGAGCCCTTTCCTTGTTCTTTACTCTGGGCCAAGTCCTTCCGACACACAGAGGCGCCTACTCACCCATCCACGGGGGGCTCTTCCAACCAACAATTAGCCAGGCTATCCGCCTGCTCTCCTCTCAGCCCTTTTCCAAGACCCCAGAGCCAGAGCCGACTCCTCACCCATCTATGTCCCCTCGATCACCCGACATAATCGACCCCTTCTCCGCCAACGCCTTAACCTACACCACAAACGGGATTGATGTCTTTCCCGCGCCCTCCGCCTACCTCTCGCGCAGACACAGTTGGGTCCACATCTTCCCAGAAGGGCGCGTCCACCAACACCCCGCCAAATCGCTGCGCTATTTCAAATGGGGTGTCTCACGGCTGATTCTCGAATCCGAACCCCTCCCTGAAATCGTACCCATATTCATAGACGGACATCAAGACCTGATGCACGAGGACAGGGGATGGCCCAGATTTATTCCTCGGACAGGGAAGAAGATTCGCATTGCGTTTGGCGAGAAGGTCGACGGGGAGAAGATATTCGGGGATTTGAGGGAGAGGTGGAAACGGTTGGTTCGCTTGCAGCAAGAGGCGTTGATAAAGAGGGGCGAGACCGCAGAGTGGGAGATGGGCGAGTTGACGGACGGCTTGAAGTATGGGAGTGAAGCCGTGGCGCTGAGGAAGGAAGTCACGAATCGGGTCAGGCAGGAGGTGTTGAGAGTCCGGAGGAGCTTGGGATATTCGGACGAGGATCCAAAGCAGGGCTTGGTTGAGACTTGGATCGAGGAGGGATCGAACAAGACGGGGAAAATGAAGGATGGAAGCTGGGTGGGAAATACCTGAGTAGAGCTCATCTTTCCCTGTTATGTATTACTCTAGAGCGTGTACTTGATAGAAAGGGATTTTATGACCATGATGCTGGTGTTTCCATTTTCTAGACTATTGACGAGAATGGTTACCAAGAGGTAGAAACTAGGTATGTGTGTTTGGGTTTGGGGTGGGGCGGGGGGGTTTGTGATAAAAGTACGAACTTTACCAAACAGGACAAAGCAACCTGGAACGAACACTCGCATCTATCAACTATTAAGCCTCTCCCTCCCCCTTGTCGGGCCCTAACTAATCTCGAGATGAAACTGTATCAACCTCCGAGTATAATTGTATTTCTTGGCAAACGTTTAAGAAGATATACTTTAGGTTGAGAGCTGATAGTACCCAATAAAAAGTCGTAGTATAC
Organism: Amorphotheca resinae ATCC 22711; assembly: GCF_003019875.1. NCBI lineage: Eukaryota > Fungi > Ascomycota > Leotiomycetes > Helotiales > Amorphothecaceae > Amorphotheca > Amorphotheca resinae. The sequence continues at coordinate 1,457,435 of NW_020194480.1, forward strand.
ATACAGTATACAGTGGTCATTAATCCCCTCCCAATACATATTTCCCATACTCAGATGCACCTGTTTGTATGTCCCATATCCCATATCCTAGATCCCTAACACCCACGCTATGCAAATCAAAAAGCCCATACGTGATTCTCACAACCAAGCAAAGTTCCCCAGAGCAATGACGGTCATCGCCACCATCACTGTTTTGGCCCAATTGACAAACCCTTTCCCCCTCACCCCGTCACTCGAACTCGAACTGCTAGTCAGCTCTGCCGTACTGACGTTCGTTCTACCGGTCGCTACAATTCCGTTCAGATTATCTGCGGTCTCGATACTCGGTCCCACATTCCAAAAGTCCACCAACATAAACGTAGGCCTGACTCCCCACTCGTTCTCACACTGCGCCGCGTGCGTTCCCAATGCGCCGGTTGTATTTGTCGAAGGAGAATTGGTTGTGGTGATATTATCTATGTCAGGAATCGTTATTCCGAAGCTCTCTGCAGTGTCAGCGAAATGGTTCACGAGGCCCATGTATCCCGCTGAGATCGCGGATGTGGCGGAGGATTGGGTGGAGGGCCGCTGGAGGGTACAGTTGAAACCTGAAAAGGAGGTGACAGTGAAGGTGGTCTCAAAGACGTAGTCGAATTCGTGGAGGAGATATGGATATGTGCTATCATAGGTTATGCTCGCAATGAAGGTGACAAGGCGGGTATTGGCTGTAATGAGCGTCTGAAGGGACGGCCAGTTAGATATAGGGCCCGACGTCGATGTGGGTGTATAACCATATTTCGAGATACCGGAGGAGGTAAAGGCAGATCCGAAGCTAGCAGCAGGTTCGTTATCACTATTTACCAGGAGAATTGTGACCACTTCGTTGGGGTTGGCGTCCATCCAAGACTTTACGTCGGAGAGGAATGTCTCGAGAGACCCGCCATCCAACAGGCTGCAATCCGTATGACATAACTCGAGGGTGCCGTTCTGGTTGTGCACTTGGGCTTGTAATAATCTAATGCCGGCGGAGAGTGCTGTTGTAGCATTGTAAAATTGGTTGCCGGACACAGAGAAGCCTGTGCTCTTATCTCGAAGAAAAGCGGAGTCGTGAGCCCCCATGTGGGTTATGTTGTTGTAGTTCCGGTTGCAGAGTAATGGTGAATTGTTGCAGGCAATCGTGCTTGTTGAGTCTGCTGTTTGAGAAATGGATGCTTCCGAGGATGTTGCACCGATGGCGGTGGTTGTAGCCGTAGACAGCTGCCTTCCTTCAAACCCAGGTTGAGGTATGGCTCGTGATAGGGTCGAGAGCGAGAGAAATGCTGCCGAAGCAGCCAGAAACGAAGGCAACATTATGTATTGTGCTGGAGTAGAAGTTCAGGACACAGCTTCGTCCGAGAGAATAGATGAGAGAGTCAAACGAGAGCAAAAGACGGCACGCAGGATTATAAGATTTATAAGATTGAACAATAAAAATAACAAAAGAAAAGGAAAGAAAAAATGGGGCTGGAAAAGATGGAGAAGTTTCACGTCACGGAAACTGAAAGAGATCCGTTTGATACTCGGTAGACTGCGCCTCGAATGTGATGGACTCGTCGGCTTTTCCCCAGACTCGTCGTCAGCTACTTACTTTCCGTACGGGAACGGTATGAGAATAGTGGGTCGAGGGTGTAGCCACAGCCATTCGTCAGGGAGCAAAAGAAAGATTCCATGATTCCATGATTCCATGATTGGAGGCGCCAAACAGTGGCATATGTTTGGTTGCTTGGCATCAGACATCAAGAGGTTCCAGCCCAGGTCCGGGAACTGGAGGCTGAGGTGAAGAGAGGATGGTGATGGTGTTGATGAGGTTCACGTTCCCCAGTCTTCGAATCTAAATATGGAACATTTCCTGCTAGAAGTTGGCGTGGATTTATCATCTTTATATACGTGCAGGTGTGTTATCAGAACCGTTCAGGGTGTGCATACAGTCAACACCAACGCCCCGCCATGATCCATCGCACAGCTCGCTCGTCACTCAACACCCTTCGAGGATCCGTATATCCATACAAAGACATATCCTTGCACTCACACCCTGTAAAAGCTTGCAAGATGGATTACTCTAAATTGCCAACCCCGTCGCACTGCACTGCCGATTTCTGCCTCATTCCCGTACGCACCTCCCCCCCGCAGCCCCCATACTTGTCTGCCCTTGTTGCCCCTGTTGCCCAACTCTATCCATCTACCATTACTTGCTATTGTTTTAACCTCTTTCTAACAGAGTCTGATAGATGGGCACCGCTACTGCTTCGGTCTCCAATGAAGTAGCTGCTGTTCAACGCCTCATGAAGGCAAGTGGGTTGAGCTACACGATGCATTCTGCCGGCACCACTGTTGGTAAGGCGATCTTTCTATCCTCTAAAATCCCCCCTCCCCCCCTTTTGAAATCCATCTTGTCTATATACCCTCCCAGTAAGGAGTGCGTCATTATTTGAAGTCTTTTTGGAAACCATCTGAAAATCCCATCGTCCTCCTCTCGGGCACGATTTCTCCTCTCAAGTCTGAAAATTGTGGTCTCATCTGACACGAATTACAGAGGGATCATGGGATGAGGTAATGCACCTCATCGGTCAAGCTCATTCTTTGGTCCACCAAACTGGTGTCCTTCGAGTGCAGACTGACATCCGCGCTGGCTCAAGGTACGCCTGAAATGGCCCAATGACCTGCTGGTTATTCAGTTGCTGAATCAGTTCTACAGAACCGATAAAACGCAATCCTTTTCCGACAAGGTCGCCAAGGTCCAGAGCATCCTAGCTGCGGATGGCAAGACGGAATAGGAGGGAGCTGTGGCCACTGAGCCAGCGGCTGAGACGGAAGGACCAGCAACAACCGCAGAACCCGTCTACCAACCAGAGAACCTGGACCAGTATGTTTTGAAGGTAGAGTTATTCTAGATTGTGAGGAATCCAGGGAAGTGGGAGGCGGCAGCAGCATTGGACGCTCAGAGTGGCTTCCGAACCCGTTGCCTTCGTTTGTATAACTCAAAATCATCCAACCTCTAGAATTCCAACTGGCGATCCTCTCTAATGTTATATGCCTCATATTGCATCCTCTATATTTGAAGAGGACTTTCTATGACGAAGTAAAGCATGATTCGGTTCACCATACCTTTCTCCCTCCGTGTAGTTCTGTCTTGAAATCACGGGCTCTTCACTCGGTTGCTATGGTCATTTATGAGGTTAAGGAACTTCTCGTAAGGGGTGGAGAAGTGCTGTCGCTTGCGGGGTTGCACAGCCTTCTTTCATCTATTTCCCTGAAACGTTCTTAATTGGGGAAGCCTCGCGGTAGTTTGCAAAGGATATATTACTATTTGGTTTACTAGACAGTAAAGACAGTAGCCAAGGACCATAGAACGCTCTCAATTGTTCTTCTCGTGTCCAAGTACTGCCCTCGAAAAGCCCAAGCTGCCCTCCTAACATCCCGCTTAACGCCCTTAGTATCAACCCCTGCGCCCCTTTTTCTTCGGGCAGCCAGCCCCACGCCTCTATGCCGGACCTCGCCCGAATCTTGTCTCTCAGTCCAGGTAGGCATCCCGACCGTCTTGCTCTTAATGTGCTCGTACAGATAGCTCTGATCAGTCATAATGGAACTAGTTGGAAATTATTGACCAGAGTAGGATGGAAGTACTGATTTGGCTCAACCTGAAACGGGAAATGGTCCACTGGCTGTAATTTCAATAAAACGCATCATCAACTGGCTGCAACCAATGCGGCTTGTATTAAGGAAAAGAGGGCTTCGTGTCCGTTCATCTTCAAGTTCTTCACTCAGATACAGAGGCGTGAGCGAGTTGCCCTCCATTACACACCCCTTGAAGCATCTACCCAACAGTTTCTCCTGGATACTTCCAGCCCTGATCTCAATCATGACTACTGAAGTTCACGCTGCAAAAAGCTTCTATTCCCACCAGGGGTCAGTAAGAACCATGTCAATTCACTGTTTACACTGCAACGATCCACAAATCCTCCGTGCATGCCGTATTCTGCTGTTCATCCATCCTGCGGGGAACAAATGGATTTTATCCTAAGACCTAGCAGCCTCCAACTCCAACTCCAGCTGTCTGATTCTTTCACTCTGGTCCTGTGTCCCAGCACCAACCTTCGTCTTCAATGTATCAACCTCGCGCGCTAAATGTACAATCTTCTCACTTTGAGCGTTGATGGTCTTCATCTGCGTTTCTAGGAGGCTCTTGATTTGCTCTAGGGATGCTTCAACGGACGAAGTACCTGAAGGTGATGGTGTTGAGCCAACGGCTGGAATAGCAGACGAAGTAGGGATAGTGATAGGTTTTGATGATGCTGGTTGCGGCTGAACAGGTCGTGGTGCAGGTTGAGATACAGGAGCTGCCTTTGGCGGGGAAGTTTTGGTAGGCGAAGCTTTGGTTTCTGCTTTTGCTTCCGCTGGGATGGATTTTTGCGCTGGTCTTGAAATATCCTCGAAACTCGAAGTGTCATCATCGTCGTCATCCTCAGCATCATCATCTTGGAACTTCGATGCCATGGCTGCGATTGAACCTTTATGCTCGGACAAGGTAGGGGGCGGCCCTCTCTGAGAAGTAGTCGGCTGGATATCTTCTTTTGGGGGTGCTGGAGCTTTCACTGGCACAGGAGCAGGAGCAGGAGCAGACGCAGGGGGCTTATAATCCGCTGGGACTTCTACTGGAGCATTACCTTCATATATACTCCCAAGGTCAATCTTAGACGGGATGCCATCTTTCCCTGAAAGCCACTCAGCAGCAGAAACAGCAGGCTTGAGACCGGTCGCTGGTGGATAAATATCCGATTGGAAGACCTCGGCGCGCCTGGGAACTGTGAAGGCTATGGGTTCGATGTAACTATCATTAACCGTCTTGTATGCTCTCATGACCTCGTTTTCGTGAACCTGAGGCACGTTAGACTCCGTCTTCAAGGAAATGGAAGCAAACTCACGTTGATACCGCGCCTTGGGAGGAAGGCAATACCTCGTTGAGGATCTCCAGATTTGTACTCGGACAAAAATTCGAATTTGTCATTCTCGTACTCGTAGTATCGAATGTTTCCATCGCTGATCTGTTAGCAGAACTCATCTAATCAATTTCAGAACTAACCCTTTGCCGGCAAGATACAGACAGTTCGTCCCATCGTCTAATACCAGGTCAGTAAATGTTATTTCAACCACCAAAGCTCTTACCCCAGAATGGCATGCAAACCCCAGATATTGAATCCAGAACTGTAAAGCCTCCGATTGGTTCTTTGGGATTCCCAACATCCCACAAGGCCATCTGACGATCGCTCATCTTAGAGAAGCCAGTTGTTACAACACGATTGTGCTCGCCCATCCAGACCACTCTGCTATTTTTTGCGCCTGTATGACCCTGGACCTCATGGGCCGCCCTCTCCTGTCGAACATCCCATATACGCAACCTCTTGTCTCGCGAGGTCGTTACTAATAGAGTGCCATTTGCATTCCATGACAAACTCTGCACGATGTCACCGTGCTTCAAGGTGAGATTCGACTGTCCAGATCCAATATCCCAGAGCTTAATTGTGTAGTCACCGGATGCTGAGGCAAGAATGTTCTCTGCTGCAGGGTTGAAGAGGACTTGTCCGACTTTCCTGTATTATGTTAAGTTGCGCTCGGGTGGATTTGAAGCGTGTTGTCGTACCTCGAGTGTCCCTGGAGCCGCTGCACCGGGGCAACGTCTTCAAATTCATCATCGTGATGTAGGGTGAAACCCTGAGGTACCTGCCATATGAACACCTTGCCATCATCGGAGCCAGAGGCTATAACACGGTCATTGAAAGGATTCCTGGACGGGGATTAGCCTGATGTCTCCTGCGAGCGTGCTCGGGTAAGCACCTCGGGGACATACCAATCTGTATCCAGCACAGGTGCAGTGTGCCCTCTGAACAGCGGGATTTGTTCAGGCAGTCGACCCTTCTCGTTGATGGGTATGACAGCAAAAGCACCTCCGCCACTGGCCTCCCAATTCACCGCCAGATATTCGGGGTTGACCTAGGTTCGCAATCAGCTTTGCGCCCAACTCCTGTGCAGGTAAGCATGCATGCCTCACCTTTACCAAATTGGTGTCCCAAGCATTGCGACTGATATGCAAGTTATCGTAGCAAGATTCCTTCCTCGTTGGCTTCCCAAAGACATGTCCTGCGGGATTCTCCAGTCAGCTCGGTCGTGTGCTTTCGATGACGAGGCTTACGATATTTCGACGCGCGCACAAAACGACCTGCCATTCGGGCTCAATGACTGGTAGCCAAAGCAAGTGTGGGTGATATCGATGCTGGTTATCCTAAAGAGCGACGCTGGTTGAGCTACCGTAGTGTGAATTGGAATTGCAGACCTTCTGGCAGGAAGAGATGTAGGAAGCTTTGATGATGCTGAAACTCCAAGTCTTACGCGCGCGAGGCCAGGATCAAGCTGCTGAGCCCTTCCCCACCACAAAGCTTCGTTTGAATTTGGTATACATCAATGGGTATTCAGGGAGGTCCTTGTTTCACTCCCTATTCTCCTTTGTATATTTCATTTTCTTATTTGTCCATGTCTTTCTCCAAATTCTACTGTCCAGCGGCAAACCAGGCGGCCAATCATATCGGCTGTTTTCGGGAGTGTAGGGCCACGGTAGCCAATTCAGGTTGTCTTGTCCAGTAGCTATTTAGACTGCTTGTCATTCACTTCTGCAGAAGTGAGCTATCTTAGGTACCTTAGAAACGGGGGTTCATTGTATTAGAGTATCGTATTTAGGGAGATGTATTCATTAATGTCTATATACTACTACTACCTAGGTACCTTAGTAGACAAAGTATGCTACTAGATAAAGGCTAGCGAATTCTTAAAACCTATTAGGGCTACATTTAGTAGGTGTTGCAAGAAATCACTGGGCCTTATCACGTAGGGGTTTAGTCACGGGTCTAGGAGGTTCCAGAGTAACCCAATCGGGGTTAGTAGAAGGTTCTAGGAAGGGCTAAGGTCACGTGATCTTTGCCAAAGGCTCTTTGTTTACCATGCTATATAAGGTAGGCACTTGTACGATTACCATAATCCTTCTTCTTTAGTCAATTCAATTCAGTTGGTTCCTCGCGATAGATTCACTCAATCCGATTACAACGCATAATAGTAGGTACCTATTCGGCACACTAGGTACTTAAGCGAGGTACTATTAAACAGTCCAGATCAAGATCTAAAAACCCCACTAATCAAGATTCAAAAGTCCCGACTCCCCACTGATCAAGATCTAAAAACCCCACCAATCAAGATCCAAAACCCCCACCAATCAAGATCCAAAAACGCCCCCTGATCAAGATGTCTTCTACCTGGACTTCGACACATCCGCTGGATTCCTATCGGCCGTCATACATATCTGTGGAGGAGTTCAAGGAAAGACTTGAACATTCCCTTCGCGATTACTATGGAGACAATCCTCGTGCTCTCCACTACAGAAGCGTCCGCGTCCTCCTAGTGTTCTGGGACATCGACAAAGACAACCAGCTAATCGTGCATCGTCCGATCGGGTCGAAGGAAGACCCGCCATTCAACATCGGTAACTTCGTCGGCCGCCTCGAGGATGTGTTTACGAGATCTTATAAGTACAAGGTCAACAAACTCGAATTGCAAAGCCAACTTAGCCAAGATCCCTCTCCTCAAGAATCTTTAACAGAGGTGCTACGCGCACAGTTAGATAATATCGATGAGAACGACCTGGCCATCGTTTACTACGTTGGCCATGGCCAGATGGCAGGGAATGATCTAAAGATCTACCCAACCTACCACAACGACAACCAGGTCAACTTTTCGGCAGTTCGCCGGTTGGTTATCGATCGTGCCGCTCCTGATGTCCTCATCCTTCTAGACTGCTGCTACGCTGGTGGAGGCGCTATTGGAGTGAACAAGGAGATCATCGCAGCATCGGCCGGCGACCAGCTGGCTTACAACGGCCCAGCTTCATTTAGCAGCAATTTGATTCAGCAACTCCAGCACGCAGCCGCGACGAGGCAAATCTTAACGTCACCTCAACTCTACGCTCGACTTGCAACCAAAGCACTCGTGCGTAATAAAGATGGAACGGCGGAGCTACTTTCAACGCCTATTCACATTCAAAACTATCAAACAAACAGACGCCCGATCTACCTAGCTCCTGTGATGTCCTTCGAGAATTGGAGTGTCCCCAGAAGTTTCGCCATCTTTAGTCAGCCTATTAACGTCCTCCTTAGCGTTCACCTTCGAGATGGACAACTCAAGACGCTCCAAGAGCTGAGAGAGTGGCTCATGCGCTCTCGGCCACCCTGTGTCCACCGAGTCGAGTTCCGAGATATATTTCCTTCAGGCTCTGCAACGTTAATATTCGAGGTCACACTTGATGTTTGGGACAGCCTCCCCGATCACCCAGCCATTTCCTTTATCTCGTTCAAGCAGAACATACATCTTCCTCCACCGCCTTCTCCACAGCGAACAAAGCCAAAATCCCCAGAGAAGGAGCCGGTCGCCTTCGCAAAATATGCAGGCGACGTTTCACCCTTAGCCAAACTTAAGGAGAATAAGAAACCTGGAAATTAGGAAGCCAAGTCTGGCGATGAGCTCATAATCCGCAAACATCACAATGCCAAGCAGGTAAGTAGCTTGCATGTATAATTGATGAGTTTAGTTAAGCTAACAAATACTTTTAAGGAAAAGGTCTTTTCCAAGGCTAGAAGCTGAGGGGGGGTTCATGCATATAACGAGATACTGGAGAGGCAGGGTCTATACAGACGATGGCTAATATCACGGTAGAGGCGCTGGGTGCAGGCACGAAAGTACTTTCACATAGGATGAAGAAGGCCGTCAAGGAGAAAGGGGTTGGCAGAGAGGGCAAGGGAAGGGAACACTGTGATGTTGCGATGGATTGTTACACGCGCCTCTGCTTCTAGATGCTAAACACTGCCTAACTACGTGCAGTTTACTCTTCTTTATATTGATCATTCGTACATCTGTGACAGGTCCACTAAGCCACCTCCAGCCTGCATTCCCCATCGGTGTCCCTCGCGCGTTGCCTTGCTTGCAGTGGATAAATAAATCAAATATACACTGTAGGTAAATAGTAAGAGTGTACGCTATAGACAGTAGGTACCTAGGTAAGTATAGGCACTGTGTTAGGGCACACATGTGACCCTCGCTTATTCTGTATATAGCACAGTCTAATAGCTTCTATTAAGGGATCCCTCTATTAATCAAGAGACTTAACACAACGATCAAGGATTAAAACCTTACACACTAGCTAAAGCCCCTAAATCCTGACGCTCTTATTAGTCGGCTTAAAACAGCGGTGCGCAGGGTACGTTAAACCATATGATACTAGTGCAGGGTATGTTAAACTTTCGGTCCTCCTGCATCGCTAACGCCGAGAACAAGGATGGGTTTCTTTTCCGTTGTCGGAGCTAAGCGACAGAAACACGATCCAGCTCCGGAAGTGTACGAATACCCAGATATTCCTTCTATACCGCGCCCAGTCATCTATAGGGCCTTAGATCATGATCAGATACCTTTGTACAACAAGTTAGTGGTTGATGCAAGAGGTGTTGAACCTACCGAATCCCTAGAATGGGGTAATCACAGAGTCGCGGAAGCTCGGGCCTTGCTAGAGCCAATTGTTACAAGACAGAACGAGCGTCTGTTTAGAACCCACCACCGGTCTTTGAAGATAGCAAGCAGCGTAGCTATCCGATTCGATGTACATCTGCGAAAAGAGATCTGGGTTGGCCAATTTTGGACTGCGGCCCCAGCTGACACCCATGCTGGAGGAATGGAAATTCACCAGCTTCCACCCTTCAGATATCCTGATTATGCCGTCATGCTCCCTCTTATGAGTCTATTCCCCTACCTTCTAAATCCACGTCGGCTCTTGACAGCTGAGGAGCTCAACAAACTGCGGCTAATGTATCCACATGCTTGTGGCGTGCAACTACTTATCGGGGGTCAACTGGTGATCCTGTTCAAGACAGAGTCGGATATGAGAGCTTCTTGGTCACGAGGGCTTTGTAGCGAAATTGGCGGGCTTCAAGTTGTCTACAACGTTCTTGACTGTCAGCCATCGCATGACCCTGTCGTCCCTGGTGCCGTTGTGCAGAACTTTCCTGCGGACCCTAAGGACCCTCTTGCCTGGGTTTGCTTAGGCCTCAAGGTCAAGATGCAAGATGGTAGAGATGCCATTACAACTGTAACACATGGATTTGTAAAGTTACCCAAGAAGGGAGAAAAGAGATGGAGGGCCATCACAGCCAGTTACTTCGATCACATAAAGGCGAAGCTACGGAACTTCCAAACCCCAAGACGCGAGACTGTTATTCCGGCAGTTGCTCGTTCATCGTCGATGTCACCGTACAACTCCCCTATTGGCAAAATAGTGACATTGTTCCGTTCGAACAAGAAAATTGGCTACATTGGTAGAACTTGGGATCGACCTAGCCGATGGCTTCCATATCCAACGGGATATAAGCATGACTTATCCCTTATCTACAGTAGTGATGATTCACAGCTTCCTCCTATGTTCCCCCGTCCAGGTAATCCAGCTATAGATGGCTGGGCAGACCTAGGCACTGTTCTAGATGGCGCACCAGTGTTTGTGTCATATTACAACACAGTACTTGGCGGCGAGGTGCAATTTGGCACGGCAATTCGGGAAGGGCAGATGAACATTTCTGAGGCACACAGTGCACTTGTCCAGGGAACTCAGTGGGTATGGGATAGCCAACTTATGACGCAGTCTGCGGCCCTTATCTGGCGTATTACGCCCAACAACCCGGACCAGTACACGTCAGGGGGAGGATTTTCAGGCAGTGCCCTCTGTCTTGGAAGAGTAACGGACAGTACTGTCAAAGCAGTTGTGTTTCAAAATTTTGATGTGCCCTATCCATCAGGACCTGCCTTAGGTGATTCAAGGCCAGCGGACTATCCTACTTTCAACATCAAGGGAGGCTTCGTACTACCACGGGAGCTGCTTGAAAGCGAAATTCAGTGTTGACAGGAGCTAGCCCCAAGGACTTTCGATTCTGCGCCAACAAGGGCTCGCAAATCGGGTGATCAGTGTTAGCACTTCGCAGCCCTTCTCCTCTTCTAGAGCTAGCATAGCAATTCCAACCTCTATCGTTTAACATGGCTGACATCGCCCTTGCTGTAATATATTAATAGTACAATAAAGGTCCGCAAACACGCTACACAGGACTATCTGGCGAATCCGCTACTAGTGGCGGCGGATGATGCAGCACCTTCGGCGTTGGGGAGTTTAGAAAGCGAGATGAGGAAATTGATTATCAATTGATTTAGCGCAAGTCGTGTGGTCTAATGGTTATGATATCTCGTTCACATTGTTGAGCACTGTTCCGAGATGGTTCTGAGTTCGATCCTCAGCACGACTAGCTAGTAGTAATTTACTTTTTTGGCCTATTTGTATATTTTTGCTCCCTGACCCAAGATACTTATGTGGCCGTTATCTGTATATGTGGCCTCTTTCTAGCAACACTGGCTGGCAGCAAAGGCGTATGATACGGAAATTCTCCTCTTTTTGCTCCCGGCCATGCCACTAATTCTTTGGCCACTACTCCGGTACCTTGGCATGTACCTTATGTGTTGTCCGCTCTTCACTTCAGATTGCCGATTCTCACCCCCTTTTCTCGGTTCGGCCGCGCATGACAGCTTTAGAGTACCTAAATCATTCCCGTTCAGAAAAAGATATGTATTCCTTGAATTCTGCTTTACCATGCATATGATTTTCTCGGCGCTCTGGGGCCTGAGGTTGTCTTTCATCAGAGGAAGACTCGAGGGAGCAACACGTCTTCTACTCATACGCAACAAGCTCAAGACTATTTATCCCTTAGAAGGCAGAACTGGACAATTCTTTTAAAAGAAACGGCATAAAGCTAGGAGGGGGTCCGACCTCTCCCATCCTTTTGAATGGCGAGTTCTACTTGAAAAAGCATTCACGTAATATTCTTTCTCATATATATGAGATTAAACCACAATGTGTTCCCCTGCTCATCAACATGGCTCAAACCACGAGCTATGATGCGGTAAACCTCATACCCCCTTCTCTGATACCAATCCTGTCTAGATATCTATCCACGAATATCAGCAACGCTTTGGATCATCATGGTGGCACATACCTTTGGCTGGTTTGCTCGAAGCTCCCATTGCCGCGTCTGTTCTTCCTGCTCATTGGCCATGGTATACAGCCACAACGATTTCGCGTTCAGTGGCTCACTGGTGGCCACGATCTCTATAGCATCCATAGCTGCGCGGCCTAGACCTCCTCCTTGCAAGACCCTCGAGATGTAGAAGGTTGATATTCCGTAAGACTCCGCACGGCTTGGGTCGTCGCCATCAGCGTCAAGGGAGATATGGCCCACAGGGATGAAAGAAGCCGACGAAGGCGTCCGTGGTTTTCCTCCCAACGAACTCGCCGTGTCTGAAAGCGGCTTCGTTTCTGAAGGGAAGGCTTTTATATGTTCAACCAATTTCGTTTCTGTTGAAATGTCAGAGTCGTCAAGGACCTGGCAGAGGTCAGATTATATCTCATGGTCAGAGCTGGATTCCACTAGCCACCCATTGAATGGCCATTTTCCCGGATCGCTGTTTTTCTCGCCATGATTCCACGGCCTGTTCACTCCAACCACAGGCAATGCGCTGTTGATATAAGCGCTCGACATGTTCTGGGGAGTCTGGATCCCATGGAGTCAGACTGATGGCTGACTTCGCCATGCTACCCATTACTTCCGTTTGAATCGCAACTGTCTCCGTCTAATATGGTGTTACGTAGAACTAACTGTACGTCGTACTCCGTAGAGGAAGAGGGGTGTCGCGATACTGCTTGCAGGCCCTACGCTTATATTATAGGCAGAGCTCGGTCTAATTATCGTGGCTGCTTACTTTCCTCCGATACCATGTCACATCGAGTGGCATTGGCGATAAGTGGGAGTACCTATTGAAGGCATCCTCAGGCTCACCAACACAATCTTATCAACATGTAGCCGTCTTTTGTAGTGAGGATGGAGCTAGGCTCTTTTTCTGAAATCTGTACTTAGACTGTCTACTGAAGGTAATCAAGGAATGAGTAAAAGCTTAGATGTGGTGCATGTGGGAGAATTTCAAAGGACGGGTTTTGGGGCTCAAGCACCAATAAACAGAAGATAGCCACAGGTTTGGTATGAATTTCTGGGGGAAAGAGAAGTTCGTCCGGAGCGAAAGCCGCTACTTGGTCTAGTATACTCGTAGAGTTCAAAGAAGGATTATCTAATTTCGCTATATCATCCCTAGAATGTTTTTCTCCATAACCTTCACACTATCCCTGACAGACGGACAGAAGTGCTTTCTCAATATCTCTCCCTCCCAAATCGTAGTGGCAAAAGGATTACTTCCTTCTACTTCGCCGCTGAGGGGATCAAAAGTCCCATCGCCTCTTCTTTCTTCGGTGTTCCATAATGCGGCAATTTTCTTCTCGTGAGTCTTGGTGACTTTACATAGTAGCCCCATCATTGCCATACAGGATTTCTCAGGAAGTTGCAGTGAAGACGTGAGGAGTTGCTTTGTAAATGCTGCGATTCGAAGTGGCGGTACAGCTCGTTGAGCAAGTGGGGGGAGTAGAACGGAGGAGAGGGAGCGCAAGAGAAGGACCGTGGTTGTTTGGATGTTGATCTTGTTGTTGGTAGTGCTGACAGAGGAATGGTTGGGGTCGTTTGGGTCGGGAAGATGGAGAGATTTGGCGCTGAGTTCAATATCCGGGTTGAGAGAGAGAGCGTGTAGGTTTCGGTAGAGATGCGTTATGAAGAAGCTCAGGTCTAAGCTGAGTGTTGACTTTGCTTTATGTGCATCCTGCCCTTCCAATAAAGCAAATGCAGTAATAACGCAAAGTAGTGCTTCTCGAGTTAAATTTCGCGTAGTTTCAACATCGTCGTCTCCTTGCTCATCATCCTCGACATCATCGCCAGTTTCGGCATGGCCAATAAGGTCTTTCAATGCTTCGAGGAGATCGCCAAAGAAATCCTGATTGATGAGATGCGCGTAGCGGGCTAGACCTTCCAAGACAGCTCCCATGAGAGTCGGGGAACGAATCTTCAAGATGCGGAAATAGGTCACGAAGACCATCTTCAGAGTCTCCGCTTGCATCTTGTCTCGCTCTTCATGACTTACTGAAGCATCAGCCTGTTTCATCTCCTTCTCTACAGCCTTGCGTTCTTTCATCAACTTCCTCTCCTTCTTTGTCCGAAACACCTTCTTCTCCTTCAGCTTTTTGCCTCCAAACTCGCCATCTTCCTTACTGGGTTTATCAACGTGATTTGTCGAGGCTTTCCAGGAGAACTCCGAAAGTAACCTCAAATGTAGAAAGGTATTCAACACGCTCTCATCAATTCGATAACTCCTTGCCTTCATCATTTTTGTAAGAAGTGCCACTGCATCCAGAGACGGTGTACCATCTTCATCCTCGCGGAACAAAGTTTCGATCGTCTTGCGGCATTTGAGGAAGTCGTCGTCGATCTTCCTCGTACTGAGTTTTCCAACCAATATTTTTAAAAGGTCTTTCCTGAAATTGAAGTGCGGCACCGCGGTCAGAAGGGTACATGCACATCCAATTGCAATACTGCCAAGGCTCGGGCCTCCATCTCTCGATGTTCCTCCTTTCCCAGACTGTGCTAACTTTGAAAGCTCTCGAATATAGCCTTGGTAACCTCCAACAAGGGCCTGCTCATAGGCTCGTAATCGCCGTACCTCCTTCGAGACCTTCGTCTCCATATCTTCCTCAGATAGAGGACGTATTCTGTAACCGGGAATCACATCTTTGTAAACTGCCAGTTGTGTTGCAAGAGCGAGTTTCTTGATCGTTGTATTGTCTGATTGTCCAAATTGCGCGAGAGATTTGAAAGCACCGGCATTCTCCTCCGGATCCTCATTTAACATCAATGCTATGCGTGCCAACTCTTCCTTTGCCTCTAGAATCTGTTGTCGCATGGGAACAGTAGGCTTCTTAACCTCTTCCACGATCTCTTCCTCGGATTCGTCTGCCCCGAGCCATTCCAAGTCGCTTTCCTCATCGTTGTCTTCTTCCGGTACTTCCACTTGCTGAATTACTCCATCAGATGTTTTTATAGGCAACCGGGTATTCTCCTTTTCCTTCTTTTTCCCTTTTCGAGGTCTTGACTCGTAATCTTGCTCCAGATTCCAGCTAGAGGCCTGCTTGAAGAAGGCGTTCGTTTCGGGCACTGCCTTGAGAGTTGAAGAGGAATCCTCTCCATCTGTTGCGGGAGGCGTCAGCTTGCGCCTCTTGACAGCTGGTATTTTGGGCATGTTCGGATTGTTGTTGAAAAATATTGATTCGAAAGTACCCGCAGGTTTGTGGTAAGTCTTCCAAAGCGGCCGCATCCAGAAAAAGTTTCGAGCTCGCGAAAAACTTCCCCGCAAAAAAAGTTCAAGTCCTCGAATTTCACTGTACCTACCTCCCTTACCTTACCTACCTTACCTACCGTACCTTACTCCGTACAATATTTCAATCTCTACATCACAACTTTACGACATCATGCGACCACTCACAGAAACCGAGACGCAGACTCTGTTTGCGAAGCTGGCGAACTATACCGGCAACTCGTTGAAGAATCTCATTGCGCCTCTCGATAACAGTCCTAACGCAGACCGATACGTTTTTCGACTTCATCAATCACGCTGCTACTATGTTCGACTTTCCCTTGCGAATCTCGCGACCTCAATCTCAAGAGATAAACTGCTGTCCTTGGGAACTTGCTTAGGTACATCTTTCTTGTGTTTGGCAGAAGTACACATCTAACAAATATATAGGCAAATTCACGAAGACGGGAAAGTTTCGTCTCCACATCACCGCCCTCCCAATTCTTGCCGAACATGCCCGCTACAAAGTGTGGGTTAAAGCGAACGGCGAAATGCCGTTCTTGTACGGCGGTCACATTGTGAAAGCGCATGTGGGGAGATGGTCAGAGGATTGTCCAGAGCATCAGGGAGTTGTGGTTTACAGTATGAATGACACACCTTTGGGATTCGGTGTTACGGCAAGAAGCACACAGGAAGCAAGAAGGCTGGATCCTACAGGAATTACGTGCTTTAGGCAAGCTGACTGTGGAGAATATCTGAGAGACGAGGATAGCCTGTTTGCTACGAGCTAAGGAGTCTTAAAAGGTGGCGCTGGAAAGAATATCTGCCATTCCTGGTGTTAGGGGTTAAGGGCGTTCATCTTGGCTATCTGGAATTTCTCTACGCTGTACTGTGTAGGTCTTCGAATGCTGCACCATCGTCTTTGAAGAACGTGTGTGTATTCTGGGTTGAAACGGGTCTACATGATGTTCTTAGCATAGCATATCTCTTTGGCCTCTTGAGCCCTGATTTTCGCAGTATACCACGCAGAAGTTTATCTAGCTTACTTTATCAAAAGTCCTGTGCAACCCACTTCAACTCGTACAGAAAACCGTCTTTCATACCACTAAGAGGGTTGGAAGAATGGACGACAAGGATATGAGAGTGACATGTGACCTTCCGGAGCGGAAAAACTTTTCCTAACCAAAATCAGAAATATAACAATTTTGGACTTCCTAGGTACCAAAAGGTAGCACGAGGGTCTTCCTAACCGTCAACTACTCCTTGCTACACAATGCTCCGACCGAAGACTTCGACATGTCTGATCTGCTCGTTCAGAGCAACTCGGAAAGTTCAGCAGACATCCATTCAACAATGGCAATCAGCCGCAGCTCTAAGTGTCAAACACCTTCCCTCAAAGACAGGTCGGCCGGCCCGTATGAGTCTTGCAGAAGCTAGGCAAGTCGGCGCTCCTACATCGAAGCAAGAAGGTGCCTCCGCGCCTGGAAGAAGACGGCAGGATGGTCCTTTTGGAGGAATGAACCTGAAAGAGGCAAGAATACGAGGGGTTCCAGAGCGGCGATCAGAAATGCAGGAAAGGAGAACGTCAGCCAGTGGTAGTAGAGGTAGGGAAGATGCAAAAGGACGTTCAGGATACAAGGCCCTCAAAATGCAGCGCGCATTGGCGCCTGTGTCGTATACTCAGCGGGCTCTGGTTAAGGAACGAATTGCTGCTATCGACTCCTTTGAACAGTTCAAACTACTTCCATCTGTACAAAGCTCGATATCGACTCAAGCATTACAAGGCATGACAGACATTCGCCCTACTCCTGTTCAACGAATTGCCATTCCGGCCCTCCTGGGATCAGAAAATATCAATAGGAGAAGTAGAAGCAAGGCTAGTGCTCCAAAGCGCGAGGATTTTCTGATCGCAGCAGAAACCGGTTCCGGAAAAACCTTGTCATACCTTATACCGACCATAAATGCAGTGAAGCTCGCTGAAGCTGCTGATGCAGATATCGAGGCCTACGAGAAAGAGTTGCAGGAGGAGAAGTTACGCCAGAACGACTTTTCTTTACCTTCACCACCTCTATCAAGTATGCCACATCCTACAACGGGCAGACCGCGCGCCATTATTCTCGTACCTACCTCAGAACTGGTAACACAAGTTGGCAATCTCGTGAAGGCATTTTCGCATACGGTCAAGTTCCGCTCTGCCATGCTATCCTCTTCCTTCAGTGGTAAGGTCATTCGGAATCGCCTGTTTTCGCCCAAGGGAATAGATATTGTGGTATCTACTCCTCATCTACTCTCGTCCATCGCCGATTCGGACCCAAACATTCTCTCTCGTGTGACTCATCTTATCGTCGATGAGGCAGATTCCCTTTTGGATCGAGGCTTTTCGCCCTTGACCCAGGCTATCATTGACCGCGCCAATCCCTCTTTAAAACAACTGGTTCTATGCTCCGCAACTATTCCTCGGAGCATGGATTCTTTCTTGCACAAACGGTTCCCAGATATCCGACGTCTCACGACCCCTAACTTACATGCTATCCCCAGACGTGTGCAGCTTGGTGTTGTGGATGTTGAGAGGACACCGTATCAGGGGAACAAGAATCTTGCATGCGCAGACCAAATTTGGTCCATTGGTAAAGCAGCCGCTGATCACGATGGTCCTGTGAAGGGCGAAATGGATGTCAAGCGTGTCTTGGTGTTTGTCAATGAACGTGAGAAGGCACAAGAGGTGGCAGAGTATCTCGTATCGAAGGGAATTGACGCACTTGCCCTGAGCAGAGATACTCCGGAACAGCGACAGTCGGAGATGTTGGCTTCTTTCACATCATCAGTGCCACTTACCGGCCCGAAGGAAAACCACCCGGGCACTCTGGCTGATAACCAGCCTAACTACATTCCTCCTGGTCAAGCACCACCACCAGTCAAGCGCCAACTGCCCAATATGAAGGTCTTAGTGACCACAGATCTGGGCTCCAGGGGCATTGACACATTGGCTGTCCGCAATGTCATCCTATATGACGTGCCCCATTCTACGATAGATTTCATTCATAGGCTTGGGAGAACGGGGAGAATGGGTAGGCGAGGAAGGGGTATTGTCCTTGTTGGGAAGAATGATCGGAGGGATGTTGTGGCCGAGGTCAAGGAGGGCATGTTCAAGGGACAGGCTCTCATCTAGTCAGGTCGAGATTTCCCTCAAGGCGTCTGGACGGGATGATTTTCCATGTATAATACTGTATATTAAGATACCAGGCTACAGGTTGAGTTCTGCTCAGAGATGAGGGTAATGATTGTACAAACACTCTTGGGTCGTAGCTATGTTCCTATAGAAAAGGCGGAGTTTTGATTTGATCGCGGGTAATCGAGTCCTAAAAAACATCGAGGTCCTTATCAATTTTGATCGTGATCGCTTCTCGAGAAACGGGGGCTTGTTAAGTGCTGTGAGCCTCTTACTTTACCTCAGGTGCGTGGGACCGACTCGTTTTGCTGATAAGTAGACACGGAAACAAGGTATGTCAGTAATCCGAGCGGGGAACTCCTGAAAACTCCATGATCACTGGAATAACCCCTTGTTCCTGATCTCCAAGTTGAAGCTCCATGACAAGATTCCCCATATGCGGCATATGCTGGAGAACAGGCAGGGTAGGTAAGTTCTGTACCTCGCCTATCCTTGTAAAGCAATTACGAAGTTTTTATTCATTATATTATGGGATATAGTATGCGACTTCGTTGTGATCCATAAGTTACCTATCTTAAGGTAGCCAAGGTACGGCGTAGAGTCACATACAACTTTCGCACCAGCACTCAGCGATCAGAGCGTCGTCGTATCCGGGGACCTTGTTGCCATGTAGCCGTATAGGCAGGCAACCAACACCAGCCCCCCAGCATCGGTATTTGCTATGCGGCACCGCCCTGCACAGCCCTACCTACCTTACCCACAGCGCGGAACAGAGCGTCATTTGGGTGCGTTGTGTACGCCTTTGCGGTCTGCCTTGCCTTGCTCTGCCTTGCCTAGCCTTGCCCGAACAGCAGGTATGGACGAAGTATTGTGCAGTCACGGCCGAGTACATGCCTCTACATACCTTGCCTACCTAACCTAATGTATCTCGGAGAGACGAGACCTCATGTGAGTCAAGCGGGGTTTGTACTGTATCTACTTCTGTATGCAGGTAACCGCTCCAGAGCATAATATATAAAGACGAGTGTCTGTCTCTCTGCCTGCAACAACTTGTTCCCAAGTTCGTTTTATACATTTGTTAGAGAGGAGGACCTTCCTTACCTTAGTCGGGTGTGCTTGTCGACTCGTCCTGCTCTGTTCTTCCTCCTTTCCCCACAAGGAATTTGTGTCGATATCTATTTCTGGTCCTCACTTTTTTCGAAACCATGAATCGAACCCATAACGACGTCCAACCGGGGCCGAGGGCCATGCACTCAGATTTCCCGGACAACTTAGGCCTAAATCCCCAAACTGCTCTCCTCGATGCCTTCTTCCCCGGCTTCTCGCTCCTCTCTACTGCTTTGTACAGATATTCGCGAATCGATATTTCAGTATACTTCCCCACGCTCATAGTGCTTGGGCTGCTCACATGGGCGTCGAGCTATGTCTCCACATGGATTAAGGACTTCATGGATAAGCACCTGATGTCTACAGCAGACATTCGGATAGACGATGAGATGTACAACATGGTTATGGCGTGGGTCGCGACTCAGAAATTCGCCAAGAAGTCTCGTCGATTCGTGGCCAACACGAATCTGAACTCCCGCATGTGGTGGTTATTCCGAGATTATGGGGACGATGATGACGAGGATGATATTTCTCCTCGGGGTTTTCACCAGGAAAAGGAAAAGAAGCTTCAATTCACGCCTTCTTTCGGAACGCACTACTTCTGGTATAAGGGGAGGCCATTCGTCTTCAGCAGGACCCAGGACCGCAATCAAGGCTCTTGGGGAACTGTGAGTGAGCGGGAGAATATCTCTCTCTCCAGCTTCGGAAGAGATCCTACCCTACTCAAGAGGCTGTTGAACGAGTGCCGGGCCGCCTTCTCGAAGAACGATGAGAACCGAACTATCATTTACCGTGGCGGTCTCAGGAAGGGAACATCTGAACCAACCTGGACTAGATGTTCTACCCGAGCATCTCGACCATTCTCCACTGTGGTCCTCGATGAATCGGTTAAGCAGAGTCTTCTGGATGACATGAGCGATTACCTCCATCCACGCACTCGGAGATGGTACAGTAACCGTGGAATACCATACAGGAGGGGTTACTTGCTCTATGGTCCCCCCGGCACTGGCAAGTCAAGTCTGTCATTTGCTATAGCTGGCTACTTTAAACTGAAGATATATATCGTCAGTCTGAATTCTCCATCGATGAATGAAGAGAACCTAGGGAGCCTTTTTGACGAACTGCCCAAAAGGTGTTTGGTACTTCTTGAAGATATCGACACTGCTGGATTGACGCATACCAGAGACGAGATACAAGTTGATGATGCCAAACCAGCAGAGGGAGGTCCAGGTTCGACCACGACGGTTGTGTCCAACGACAATAGTAGCGGACGCCTATCTCTATCTGCCCTCCTCAATATCATCGATGGGGTTTCCAGTCACGAAGGGCGGGTGTTGGTCATGACAACAAACCACATCGAGAAGCTGGATGAAGCATTAATCAGACCTGGGCGGGTAGATATGACCGTCAAATTCGACCTAGCAGACACCGACATAATCATCACCATCTTCCGTGCCATTTTCGCCACTCTCGATGACGATATCCCCAAGCCCGCCAAATCAAACGAAGCAAATAATTGCTCCGCCAAGAAGACTGCGGGATTGTCAGAGGCAACGAAAGAGGAAGTGCGTCGGATGGAAGACGAAGAAGAAGAAGCAAAAGCGTTAGAAGTGAAGAGACTGGCAGAGGAAGCCAGGATAACAGAGTTGGGGAAAAGATTTGCGGAGCTCGTTCCGGCGAAGACGTTCAGCCCCGCCGAGATCCAGGGGTATCTGCTGAAGAATAAACGGGAGCCGGAGATGGCGATCAAAAATGCGGAGGTGTGGGTCAAGAATACGCTTATGGATAAGAGGAAGAAGGCGCAGGAAGAGAGGGAGAAGGAGGCAAAAGAGAAAGAAGATAGGGAGAAGGCCAAGGAGGAGAAGTTGGAGAAGGGGAAGGAGAAGGAGGAGGAGAAGGAGACGTGAGAGCATAGGGGGATGATGGTAAGAGATCATCGGCAGTTTGATACCCACATTAGAGATTCGACGATAGAGCCTCCGGAACTTCACCAGGCGACAGATGGCAGAGTGCACTTGCACAGCTTTTAGATAGCTCTACAGTTCAGATGGTGCGCGCACCTGATACGAACAGCGGACTCGTGTTGTCATATGAACAGACGGGAGCCGTTTTATGTAGGCATAAAATAGACAAACATAAGAACAAAACAGCCTGGATGAACCCGTGAGAGATGGAGATAGATAGTAGCGGGCAGAGTGGGAATGCGCCTCGAGATCGAGGATGTCGATGTTGCAGCAGTAGGATGCGGATGACGCTGATCGTCGCTGGGGTGAAGCTGTCGTCAACGCCATGCGGTGCCTGCGGATATCTACAGCACTTGAGGGTCCTGGTACCGTACCGTACAACCAACGACCCTCAGCAGAGTCAGCCTCTATACAGACAAATAGGTAGATAGATAGAAGCTCGTTGATTCCAATTCCCCTGCCGGGAACGAGGAGAGGAGAGGGCACCTTTGCGCCATCCTCTGCGGCGATAGAAGATGTAATGAAAATAAGCAATGATAGGATGATAATAGTAATAATAGAATAAGAGCAATGATAACAGAATAACAGCAGAATAATAACAAGAATAGAATAATAACAAGCATATCGCAAGTATCTACGACCAGGCTGCGGCGACCACCAACTCCTCGCTCGCCTCGCCAAACGAACACTCCAATGAAAACAAAGATTGAAAAAATAAAGATTAAATCTTTAGTTCTACCTTACCACACGCAGCCGCACCACAAAAGGATACGTACCTTTGCCCATACAGCAACACCCCCCTCCAGCAAGCCAAATATTATACTGTCAGGTCCACCATTCAAATTCAACTTCAACTTCAACCTCCCCCCATCCAACTCAAAACCTCACATTCACCCCCCCCCC
>NW_020194480.1:1480465-1614045 GCF_003019875.1 Amorphotheca resinae ATCC 22711
CCCCCCCCCCCCACCCCAACCACCCCCCCACAACTCCCATACCCCAATTCTCGATGTTTCGATCTCTCTCGCCTCAGTCTTGATTACATGCAGCCTGTCCGTCCTTGCTGTCCCGCATTGCACAATTACCTATGACACGGCGGCTTCTCAACTTTTCTCGCTACTCTCACCAACGCGACAACAGAGCTGCACGGGCAGCTCACCTTCACAACGTCTTCCACAAAGAAAAGAAAGCTTTCTCCGCAGCATATAAGAGGCCCCGATTCTGATAATAGCAACGACATCCCGCTGGACTCCGTTGAGGAACGCGAATCCCAGTCTCCCAGCGATTTGCCGCGCTTCGACCTCCCCACCAACGACGACGCCCGCTCGGATTCAGCCCTTCCTCCCCACATTCCTCCGCACCTCCATAGCTCCTCTTCCCTCAGCGCCCCAGACTACATCCACTCGGCAGCGAGCTCTCCAAGTGCTGCATACGCAGGTTTGTCCATCGAGGGCGAGAGGGCTGGAGACGCGACGTCAGCCTCCGAGCTTGGAAGAGCCTCACACTCTCTGAACGAACAGGACACAAGGGGGCAGTCTCCACTCCTCCCTTTCTCGCACAGGGCTATTATGGGAGGGGCAGCAGATCTTCCTCACCGATCCTCGTCGCCACTCAAGAGACGTGCGTCGGATTTGGAAGGGGAGGCGCCATCAAGCCCGAAAGATGATATCGATATGATCACAGTCCCTCCTTCGGACACTACAGAGACTGCCGATTCATCTACACAGCCAAGCCGTGCCCAACGGGCACAATCTGTGGATATGCTGAAGGGTGAACCAGATGCAGACACTCCCGCCACCTCGACTCAGACCCAAGACCCTTCACCTTCTTCTTCCGCAGAGACAGGTTCGTCAAGATATATGCCCCAGTCCTCAGAGTTACAGAAGCTTACTTGCCGCCACGCAGATATTCCTCCTATTGATGTACAGATCAAGACGGTTACTACAGTCTGTGAAGCGGCGGACCAACATCAACTCAATGAAGGGGACAAAACGTACCTAGTATCGAAATCATGGCTCAATCGTGTCCTAGCTCGAGGCTCAGAAGCCAGGCACAACAGCAAGGTGGACCCCGAAGGAGAGATTGGCCCAGTCGACAACTCCGACATCATCCAGCAGATCATCAAGGATTGTGACGGTGAAGACTTTGTGCAGTTAAAGCATGGTTTAGGCACAGAGTCATTCAGCCTTTTCCCCCAGGAGGCTTGGGACCTTGTGATGGCTTGGTATGGCCTCATGCCAGGGCAGCATCCTATTGTTCGGTACGCACACAATACGAACCCAGACAGGTCAGGGATTCCGAACGTCATCTACGAATTTCATCCTCCCATATTCACGGTGCATCGGTTGTGGTCGGATAGTACCTCACTTATTCCTCAGCTACTCAAGGTGCAGAACCCTGTGGCCCCAGTCATCGTCGTTAGCAGATCCGTTCAATATATCGAGTTCTTGAGGAAAGCAAAAACCAAGGCCAACATCGATTTATCCAAGAAGGTGCGTGTTTGGAGAATCCCTCGAAAACAGCCTGCCGCCGATCCAGTGCCGCCTACTGGTGATCTCACAACTCCACCCTCCTCAAGACCAAGCTCTCCTGCTCCCGGAGCAGCAACTGCTCCGAACCCAGGCGAACCCCAGGATTCCTGGACTCGACTTCTTTTGGATGTGGCTACGTTCTCACAGCTCAAGAAGGGCTTGGAGCGAGAATTAGTTAATGCACAGGATCAGAGCGGCAATCCGAAGTACAATGGTCACAGTGACTTGGCTTTTGTTGGACTAGGCGATAACCAAGCTATTGTCCTCGATGAACAAATTGACCATGACACCCACGTTTCGAATCATGTGTCGAAGACGAAGACCTCAACAACAGGCACTCGAACGGGGGTATCAAATCTATCTCACCAGTCGAACAGTCAGGCGAACAGTGGCCGAAATAGCCCCGCACCATCAGGATATAACCTCCGTGGCCGAGCACAGAAAAATGGTCGAGTTCCTGGGACTGTAGGCTTAAGTAACCTAGGGAATACGTGCTATATGAACTCAGCCTTGCAGTGCGTTCGAAGCGTGGAGGAGTTGACGAAATACTTCTTAACGGACAGTGCCCAAGAAGAGCTAAACGTCGAGAACCCGTTGGGCAATAATGGCGAAGTTGCAATGGCATATGATCACCTTCTCAAAGAGATCTACAAAGAACCTGTCCCACAGTCTATTGCGCCACGACACTTCAAGAACACTATTGGTAGATACGCACCGTCATTTTCTGGTTACGGCCAACAGGATTCTCAGGAGTTCCTTGGATTTCTGCTTGATGGCCTCCAGGAGGATTTGAGTCGTGTAAAGAAGAAGCCATATATTGAAAAGCCTGATTCGACGGATGACATGGTCAACAATCCGGAGGCAATTCGGGAGATGGCTGCCAAAGTCTGGGATATTACGAAAAAGCGAGATGATTCTGTAATCGCCGATCTGTTCACTGGGATGTACAAGTCAACTCTGGTCTGCCCTGTTTGCGGCAAAATCAGCATCACGTTCGACCCCTTCAACAACTTAACCTTGCAATTACCGATCGAGAACTCATGGTCACATACTGTCTATTTCTTCCCTCTAAATGACGCTCCAATGCTCATACCTGTCGACATGGATAAGCAGGGAAGTTTCTCAGCCATGAAAGAGTACATGAGCAAGAAGGTTGGGGTTCCGGTCGAGAGATTATTCATAGCCGAAGAGTTCAAATACAAATTCTACAGGATATACGAAGATTACAAATCTGTGTTCGAGGAAATTGGGGCCAATGACAATGTTGCGGTGTATGAGCTGGAAGCCAAACCTACGAACTGGCCAGAACGCCGCAAGCCTACGAAGAAACAGAGGGCCAAACTGGCGAATGCGAGCAACTTGAGCACCGAATCCGAGGAAGATGACACGCAAAGTTGGGAGGATGCATTGGCAGAGAAAATGCTGGTGCCTGTATTTCATCGTCGCCCGAATAAGGACCGTAATCGCAGCGGATACAAGAAGAACTGGGCCCTCGTTCCGGTTCCCCATTACATTATCCTGACTCCTGAAGAGGTAAGGCGATATCTCTTTGTGATTGAACTACTATTAACAGGATCATAGGCGAGAAGTGAGGACATGATCAAGCGCAAAATTCTCGAGAAGGTCGCAACATTTAGTACATCCCCAGAATTCGAAGAAGACGATGAAGCCAGCACCAGCGTTACTGATAGTGTGGACCCGGATATTGTTCTTACCAATGGCTCCGACTCATCTGAAGGAAAAGTTGTTGCCAACTCTGTTGATGGCGAAGATGGAATCGTTGACGTAACCATGAAGGAGTCGAACGGTGTTCGTGAGTCTGTTGAAAAGGATGCTCCGAAATCAACAGCAGCAACGCAGACTTCCAAACCTTCTTTCAACAGGCGTCGACCAAAGTTTCTTCAGCCCGGTTCTTATCTTAATCCGGCGTTGCAGAACATGTTCGATCTTGGCTACTTCTCAGGCCCGAAGGACTCGGTCCCCACGGGATGGAGCGAGGTCGATGAAGATAGAAACTACCCATCCATTGCATCAAGGAATCCTCGCCTGCAGCGAACCTACGAGGACGAGTCAGGGAACGATTTCGACATGGCCAACGGTCGAACTGGTTCGGAGAGCAGTAATGATGATGATCAGTACCCTTCGAATACTCTGTCAAGCGCAACACGAATGAATGATGAGTCAAGTGAGGAGGATGAACCCTCACTCCCTAAACCCAATGTAAGTAGAGCCCATTTTCGTTATTGAACCCCATTATCAAGCCTTATGACGTATTATGTCCCCCGGACCCCTTTTTGGGTGCTTTGTTCTGCAATCTTAGATTCGGCCCGGGAAAGTTGATCTGACCCAAGACCCTAGGCTCTTGTTTACCGAACAGTGGCAAAGAAAGCCGGGGTTAGAGTAGGTTATGGCAAAGGCCGCAATAGCCGTGGTATGAAAACTTACTCGAGAAAGGGCAACCGGGCATCACGAAAGGTACCCAACATGAACGACAGCGACCAAGACGCGCCTGATGACGGACCTCTCATTCGTCTTGGTGAAGGCATTGTTGTTGATTGGAAAGCCGACGCTTACGAAGCAATGTTTGAAGCCGACGGTCCAGATGACAACTTGCGGGGGCGTTCAACGTTCAGTTCTATACCGACCTTCAACGATACTGAGCTCATCGCCAAGCGTTCAGCTCGTGCGCAACGGAGAAAGAATGGTATCACTCTAGACGATTGCCTGAATGAGTTCGGCAAAGAAGAAGTACTTTCTGAAGCCGATACTTGGTATTGTCCACGATGCAAAGAACACCGAAGAGCAACGAAGAAATTTGAGCTCTGGAAGACTCCTGATATCCTCGTCATGCACCTCAAGCGTTTCAGCTCTAGCAGTACTCGGCGAGACAAGCTCGACATCCTTGTAGATTTCCCTATCGAGGGCCTTGACCTTACCTCAAGGGTCATGGAAACGGAAAATGGCAAGCAAGAGATTTATGACCTTTTTGCTGTTGATGATCATTGGGGTGGACTCGGCGGTGGTCATTACACTGCATTTGCGAAGAACTTTGTGGACAACGAATGGTACGAATACAATGGTATGTACGAATCCTAACCTTCCAATATACTCATTTTTAACTAATTTCTCTAGACTCGTCAGTTTCGAAGCAGAAAGATCCTTCACGAATTGTCTCGCAAAGTGCCTATCTGCTGTTCTACCGACGTCGGTCAGACGTACCACTAGGTGGGCCCAGATTTCAACAGATTATCAAAAAGTTCGAGAATTCCCATGAACCGTCAGAAGACGATACAGCCAAGTCGGGGGAAGACCAGGGCCTCGACGCAAATTCTTCCCTTCGTGGGTCGTCGAGCGCTTTGACAGAAGTAGGAGCAGCTCACCATCGAGCAAACAATGGTTTGGATAAGACAGTAAATCCACAGGAGCTCGAGGGTCTGCCAGCCTACAAAGCCCACGAACTGAATGACGAGGATGCAGCCCCATTACTGTTAGGTGATGCGCAGATGAACGACGGTTTGCCACTCGAGAGTATTGAAGATGAAGGTATTGACATGGACATGAACTACAACAACCTTGGTTTAAGTACTGTTGGGCTACGCTCTTCCAAAAACACCGTTGGCAGTTGGAACTTAGCTTCTGACGCTCCAAAAGCCATCGCTGGGAATTGGAACTTTGCCGGCCTCGAAGGCTTAAACAGAGAGCAGAATTTTGTTTCCGGGACGGGATCTGAGGTAGACCTCGACGATAACTCGGGGAATGATTTCGATCTGGACGGCAGCGATATTGTTCAGCATAACTCGTCGGCAAGTTCGGGTTCTCTCAGAGGACGTCTCGAAGATTTCGAAAATGCCATCCCAGAAGGTGATAATGGTGTGTTCGTGGATCCGAGCCCGGTGCCGGACATTGATGACGATGACCAGATAGACAATTTAGCATTGCATAGGGATCTCTTAGAGACCCATAAAGGTGGCGCGAAGCTCCGGCCGGAGTTTGAGGTCCCTGTTGAACATGAGGCCGAAGAGGTTGAGGAACCGGCGACGGAGATTCATGTCGAGGAAGGCGAGGGTCTGAAGATAGATTAAGTGCAGAGGAACCACATTCTTTGCGTAATGAGGTAGACTTGGGACAATGGTGTGCTTTGGATGGGATGATAAACTTGATGCTCACATGCTATCGCTGAATACGCGAAAGAGCTATGACTTTATGGACCATGGGAGGAAGGGAACTGGCTGCATACCAGAAGTATTGCGGCGCAAAATGTATGGACAGTGAAGTTACTGTATCGATACTATAGAAGCAGTCTTTAAACAGTCCTCTCGCTGGAGAGTTAGTTACCTTGGCCAGAGGCTCGATGCAAAACATCTTTTGAGCGTGTCTGCCTACTTGTTGATCCTAATCTCCGTTCCATATAGCCTTCCTTCCCTCACGACCCTCCCTTCTTGAGTCAACTGCGCACACACCTTGCTTGCCGTACCCTTCTCCCGCCATTATACATACATATCACGATCTTCAATTCCCTGCGCCTCTCAACTCCGAGCAGTGAGATTTCGAGTTCACTCTTCCCTATTCTATTATATAGGTTTTCACCATCCACCCCCCGCTTCTCGACACGGACTTATGTCATTCAACGTGAAATCTTCCATTTACGGGAGGCGTGGGGGACTACATCGTTCAATACCGGGTTATTACACTTAGGCCTATATGCATTCATATTCAGCCGTCCGACAGTATGTATGTATTACAGGACACGAACGCGAACACGATATCTAGCAAAGCTCGCACAGGAAGAACGCAGACGCAGAGTAAACAAACGCTGTGCAGAAGCCATGTGCAAGACAAATCTAGGGAAACAACATAAATAATAAAGCTCTTCAGAAGGACCCCAAGCTCTTCAGAAGGACCCCAAGCTCTTCAGAAGGACCCCAAGCTCTTCTGTAACAGACCGTCTTAGTTTGAGTCCACAGATGAATTAATTATTATTATCGTTTTTGCATTCAAGAAAGAAATCTCGCGGTTTGCTACAACTACTACACTACAAATACGGCCAGTTGTTCCTTTCTCTAAGCTTTCCATCCATCATTCATCTCTTCCTATCCCACAATTGATCCATCCGCGAAAATTGATAATATATATACATAGGTAAGGTACGTACCCGTAAGATACAACAAACACAAACACCCTCTCATGTGAGAGGAGTCTCAAACTCGCAAAACGCCGTTTCCTGCCCTATAATACCATGACGGAACCGTAAATCCCTTGCGCAACTCGCTGCAAATACAATTACCGAAACAAATACGGGTTTATCCTCAAGGCTTTTTTTCTACCCTGCAATGTCATCATCATCATCGTCCGTGGAACCTTGATGATATTAGGGCGTGGGTGATAAAGGGTCACTATAAAGGCGAGGAATCAATATCCAACACCTCTTCCGCATCAGCCTCTTCGCGGAACTTGATCCCGCCTTCGACAGCAATCGCCCCCTTGACCCACTCCAGCTCGGCAACTTGCTCCAACGTCCAGCGATTCCTAACTCGTTTTAATAGTCCCTCCGTTGCTAGCATGGCACCTTCTAACCCCTTGGCTCTAAACTTTTCTGGGTCGCTTTCACGGTCCCCTTCATCCCCGGCGTATTCGATCCATACCCATTCAATTCTCGCAATGCGATGAGAGGTTCGACTGCGCATTCGTTGCGCTTCGGACATTCTTGGATGGGGGTCAAATGGCAATCGACTCTCGAGAAGGGCATATAGAAGGACACCCAGAGACCAAGCATCAATGGCGCGTCCATCATAGGGCTGGCCTAGAATCACTTCTGGCGCAGCATAATCGTCGGATCCGCACCTAGTAGTGAGTTTTTCATCATCAGCAACGTGGCGAGCAAGCCCCAAATCTGTAAGTGTAATGATTGAGTATGGATAGACTGTCCAGTCTTGATTACGAGCGAGCTCATAGTGAGTGAGGTTGACGAGGACGTCTGTGATATATTAGTTTGGTTCACGTGAGAAATAGGGGATACGACTGACTCTCAAGTTTAATATCCCGGTGTACAATATGTGCCCCATGCAGGTACCGCACTGCCCCGACTAACTCTGCAAATATACGTCGTAGGAGCCCTGGAACCATGACATCTCGATGGCCACTTGCTACCTCGAAGAGATCTCCCCCAGGGCAGTAATTGAGGACCAGAAGAGCGCGTGTTTGTTCGATATTCCACGCTTTGAGACAAACTAGTGAGGGATGGTGAATTGTCTTCATGATTTCCAACTCGCGCTTCAAAGACATCTCCACTCGGTCCTCAGAAGCGCCTCCTTTCGGCCCATGCTCACAGATTTTGATGGCGACCAGTTTCTTCCGGTCCATCTTAACCTCAGGCACAGGTGTTAGGATACCTTCCATTTGTTGATCGAAATGTTCGTTCTCATCTGTGCTCCTGTCTTCTCCGTCGAGTTGGCTCGTTGCTAGTATCACTTGGCTGAAGGTTCCTTTCCCTAAAACTTTCAGGCCTCGCCATCTTTTTTTCTTCTTACCATCTCGAGTATACGCATCATAATATTCATATCGCGGCTTTTTCGCCCGAGTGAATTCTGCAGCTGTTAATGGGGAATCGCTATCGCTACTTTCGCCCCCCGTTCTACTCGACGGCGGCGTTGGAGGTCTACCCGAGGATCCAGTTAATACCATGCTTGTTAAACATAAGAGATGGTTTGGGGTTTGAAACATGATTCAAAGACTCAGACATATTTATAGGTAAAGGAAAGAAGGAATTTGTGTTGTATGCTGAACAAAGGAGTCTGCTCTGGGATACCTACCGAGGTACAGGTGCCAAACCTCTTTGTACTGCCAAATGCGGTTCTCGTCGCAAGTGCATATCCAGCGAGGCATCCGATTCAGCAGCAGGATTAAAGATAGTGGGACACTGGGAACCCGAGACTGTGATATGTCGAGGCATTGAGTTCTGCACTGCTTCCGGCACATACTCGCTGAGACTTCTATTTCTCGTATGTCCCCCGGCATTCTTATCTCTGTTCTTTATTGTGCTATTCAGGCCCGACTCATTATTTCCAAACCCGTGGAAGGCGCGGCGTTTTGACTGGTTTGCTATTGCTGAGGCTATAGACTCGCCGTTAGCTGTAATGAGGGCCGAGTCCGCCGTGGGAGGTATTAAGGTCTCTCGAGAAGTAGGTCCCGACGTAAGTTTCCTCCAAGGCCCTGGTGAATCTCCCGACATGAGGGGTGACGGTAGGGGAGTAACGTCTGCCATAGCATTCAACATTGGTGAAGACACCACAGAATTTGGCGCGGAACCGAGACTCGTGTTACTGCCAACGCTACTCGCAAGTACATTCTTGATACTTGGCGTTCGTGCTATCCCAATTGTCGTTGCAGGTGCGCGGGAGAATTCTTCCGAGCTTCGTGCAGTATTAACGGCGCTTGCAGCTGTGACTGTGCATCCAGGTACGTCGGTTCGTATTCGAAGGCCTGCGCTGAGAGGACTCGAGTGCCCGCTGCCAGTGTCTAGGGATGTGTGAAGGCGAGACGATGTATCCAGAGCGCGAAGAGATGCGCGATCGTTCAGAGGTGTAGAAGGGTTTGGCGGTGGCGAAGGAGCTATCGTGTTCGACTTGAAGATCGTAGCAGCGTTCAAGGTTTGGGACGAGGATGGGAGATCGGGATTCTGCTCTGTGTTCAGCTCATTCACGACCGTGTCGCCATTCCTCCGTTCTGCAGTCGCAATGTCTGTCAAAGCCGCTCTGCCGCCTCTGTATCGGGGAGTGGGGGTCTGAGGCTCCGAGTCTGACATCGCGGGAGACGCAGCTCGCGACAACGACAGTTGTGTTATCGCAGAGTAATCGGAATAGCGGCCTTGGATATGCAGTGCGACCTACCTCGACATGTAGCGCGAGGTCGATTGGAATTGGCGGACAGCCACATGTAAAAGAGGGAGAAGAAAGAGAAATTGTAGAACAGAGGATTTCCAAAAGACGTCGATCATCAGTCAATACGTTGCAATCTAGTTTTGGGGGAACTGTGGCGAGGGATGCGGGGGCTAAGCCAGATCCAGCAAGGCGGTAAGATTACGGGGAAAACGAAGCTTAAATAGACGCGGAGAATGTAATCGTTGCCTTTAGGTAAGATCTAGGTTTAAATTACGGCATGTGTTATTTGACAATTTGATTGTCGTATCTACTTTTATATTGATGTAGGGATCCATTCATGTATCTGGGTGTAAAAGCTGTATCTCCCTATTATCTTATCTTACCTACCCGTCCCTCTATCTGGGTCAAGGGTCTCGCAAAGAAGCTCAAATCGTAAGGTTTCTTCCATTCCACAAGACGCAGTTCTTCTCACCGTTTGTGTTGCGGCTAAAGCTTTTATTACGAAAATAGCAGCAGAGTAATTGCGATTCATGTCAACACGGGGAGCCTTAGCCGTCCCCATTGGCCGGATAGCTTCGACCAGTTATAACAGAAAGAGTCTGCTCTCGGTGCTTACTACTAGATGATTAGCGGTGACAGGAATAACCAAGTTGTGATACATTTAGGGACTCCCACAAATCTAGGTGCCTTCCATTTTGTTGTGCAATGCACTACTAGAAGCCGCCTCTAATAGCCTCCCTATTCATGAATGATATTTGTTCCAATGTTACCACTCTCTTGAGTCCTTCCCCAAACTTGATTCCAGACAAGGGCTTCACATGTTGTAAACCCCTGTTCTACCTAGTTTCACAGTTTCACGCGTATGCTTCAATTCATGGCCCCCTCCTTTCGACTCCACGTTCCGACAAACACTACCAGAGCCGCAGCGTACGCCGCCGTGGCCGCAAAGATATCTTTACATGAGGCATCCTCCATCCAAAATGATAGGATAAGTCCAATCGCCAACGTCGAAATACCCGTGGTCAGCAGGACTGTCACCTTCCTGGCATCCATGACCATAATTATCATAGGAATGGTCAGCGTTGCTCCCCTGAAAATTGCCATTGCAACCCGACTTATCAGTGCTCGCTTGGGATGTGTGTTATCGTTAATCTTCTTGCGGAGTTGGCAGAAACAAGCGTGGGTCCCAGACAATTGCACATGCGAGAAAGCAAGTCCTTGTAAGCATTGGAGGTAGGGAAGCTCGGAGATATGGGGGTGGCATGTTGACAGGAGATCTGATGGCTCTTTTTCCAAGTATTGGATCATGCATTGTAGCCAGAGTTCGTAGCTTTGGGCCAGTTTTGCTTTTCGCAGGTTGTCAGTATTTTTTGGGTTTGAATAAGACAAAAGTTGGAACTCACTGTAGAGTTCTGTCATCTTTTGGATTTCGTCCCACTGCTCTGGAGTACATCCTATTTGGTCTTAGGCACAATTTATGGGTGTGAATAGTGGTCCATCCACTCACGTCCCTTGCACTTCTCGTTCTGGCTAAGGAGGATCCAGGCGTGCTCACGTAGCGAAGCATGATATAGGATGTTGTCGAGATATAGTGTTCGAGCCATGCATCTGTGCTCCAGAAGGGGGGGGATGCCAGTCATATCATACTTATCATGGGATCCTGGCGATCCTTCTGAAGGTGTGGATATGTTCTCTCTCGACTTGTCATCTTCCTCAGATGTTGGTGACAAAGGGGGTTCCATCGGACCTTCATCCGGGGAATTGCGAGATGCGTGATTGCTATGCGCCTTTGGTCTTCCAACCTGGAAATCTTTAAATCTGTTGAATAGTTTCATTTCGAGTAATTCTGTGGTAGTTGGAAATATTAGGAGCAAAAGGGATTTCGAAGCCTTTCCGAAGTTTGGAGTACGATTGACAGAGACAGTAAGGGGGAAGGAACGAGCGGTCCTGCCTTCCATGCTTCATACATCGCAACTCAAATGAAATAGATGAAGTCTTTATTGAATCTCTCACGGTCTAAGATATGCCAACTGCCTTGGGTAGGTCTAACAACGCAGTCTAGCTCTAACCTCTAATGTCTATGTCGTTATATCTCATCTATCATCAACCTCAAGTCTAACAACCCCAAGTCTAGTAAACCCATCGTATCATACAACCACGTCCACACTTCACAGCCGCGCTCGGAACTTTTTATTCGCATCTTTCAATGGCTCCGCTTCGCTCACATCCACTTTATCATCCGAGCTCTTCGCTGGACTTCCTGGAGTGTTCTTCTTCTTTGGCGCAGAGTGATAACCGCCCTTCACATTATCCGTATTCGTGATCGTTCCTTTCTCATCTCTCTTAATGCCTAGCTCAAGCAGTTTCTCAAAAACCTTGGCAAAATCGGCAAAGAACCTATCCTTATCCCGAGCATATATTTCCACCCATTTGCGGAAACTCGGATCTTGGGTCAGGGCAATGTCCGTTGGCAGCATCATCAGCTCGGTTTCGGTGTCCTCATCATAGTTCACAAACTGCTGCACCCCGTTCGGCAATGTCTTCTTCTTCCACTGTAGGGAGAGGAGTAATCGGAAGTACTGATTCGAGAACCGCGTTGGATTATTGACCCACGGACCATCAAATCCCGATCGGTCGGCGTGACAACGTCCGAGATTATGTGCTCCTGAGAGCGCGACGATTTCCTGGTCGTTGAACCCCATGCGGTAGAATATCCAACGGAGGTGGTCTGCGCCTTGGGCGCCGTCGGGAAGCCGTCCTCGAGGGGGAATTTTGCTGTCATCGACATAATCTGTGCGACCTCCTTTCCATGGGACTGCGGGGCCGCCCATTTCCTCGAGAGCTACAACACCAGCATATGTCCAGAGGTCGGCGTATGTGATCCACGGGTGCTTCTCCTTTACGGATTCGAGAAATACGCGCGCATGTTGAAGGCCGGCATTGGCAGGGTCGCCACCTTCGGCTTCGTAGCGCATGCCAGCGCCATTTGATCCGCCGGTGTCTGTTTCGGCATCGTAAGTCCCAGAGGAGTGCCTAAGAAAGGCTTGTCAGTAGATGGAAAACGAAGCATATCAGAAAGACATACCAAGCCAGCCGGACGAGGATGGGGCCAGCGCTTCCATCATCATAGCCAGGTTGATGAAGAAGCTTGACGATATCCTTGCGGACAGCTGCGAAGTCGCCCTTCTGGCTCATCGTGCGATATTTCTAGGAACGCGAA
The DNA here is from genome assembly GCF_003019875.1 of Amorphotheca resinae ATCC 22711. Classification (NCBI taxonomy): domain Eukaryota; kingdom Fungi; phylum Ascomycota; class Leotiomycetes; order Helotiales; family Amorphothecaceae; genus Amorphotheca; species Amorphotheca resinae. The sequence continues at coordinate 1,493,138 of NW_020194480.1, forward strand.
AGGAAATCTATATATAACGGCCGTCTAGATATGTAAATACCAGTCTATAAGGAAGCAAAACAGAGAAAAAAGGGGGAAGGAGATCAAAGGAAAAGATATATGGGAAGAGAAAGATACGGAAGTGGATACAGGAGCAAAGGCCGCGCCACGAAATACCGAGGCACGCGAGGCTACAATGCTACCAGGTTCCTTGTAAAACACATGCGTGGATCCCGACTCCCGATAAAGGATGATAGCCGAATGTCACAACGGCCGTACCTTACCTTATCCCCGAATTCCACGTGATAGACTTCACGTGGTTAGAGATGTTGTAGTGCCACCTGCAGGAGGTACGCTACTAGGACTTTCCATGAAGTTACTATAGGTCCTCTTAGGTCCTCTTAAGGACGTATTGTAGCAGGTATTTCTGGGTTTTCCTTCTTTTGTGAGTATCACATGTCTAGCAAATTGCGTCCACATTCACAGTCGAAACGAAGAGGACCCTTGGGCACATCACTCCGGGCATGACGACGAGGTGACATGGTAGCCCGGTAGCTGGATATTTCGACATTTGCTTGTTCGAACCTCCTTGAAAGACAGAGGACAATAGCTTAATCTAAAAGTCGATACATGGATTAGGCGTTTTGACTCTGAACCTACCTAGACCAAGCCAGCAGAGATTTGGAAGACCGAGGTTGTGAAAATAAGGTAAGATAAGCTGTATTGACGTCCCTGTATCGTGGAGGGCGGGGGCGGGGCCGGGGGCAGAGATCTTGCAGAAATGAATAAGAGGAACACTTCAAGTCACTGCTAAGACTGTGGACCACGATGAGAAGCGTAGAATAGACAGTGCAGATCCCTGATCTAATCTTCCAGGTTTATATATTGGAGTAGCAAGAGGGTTCAGTCGCTAAGGTAGCTATTACATGCAGATAGAGAGGTGTCCGCCTTCGTGCAACTTCCCACGCAAAAAGTTAAAGCAAAATAAAGCCATCACTTCTCAAGTAATAAGGCTATTAAGCTTCCTCGCCAACTCCGTCTCTAATCGAAGCTGCCCTTGTTCAGAACTAGCGAATTCACCTATCGGATCATAGCCTTCAGGTATGTCTTCATCCCATTGGGGATATCCTGTTCTGCCCTTCATGTTTAACAAGACCGCCATTCGAAAATGATGCTTCAAAATTGCGCGGCTTGGCTGGAACTTTTCTGGTGTACTTGGATTTCGAAACATTATTTTATTGTCGAGTTGTGGGGAATTAACAAAACAATGAGATTTGTAGCCGGTCTAGACGATAATCAGAAATCAGAAACAGGAGATCTAGTAATTGATTAAACACACATCAGGATTGATCGCAAGGTAGTATTTGTCGAAGAAGTGGTGTACGTCATCCCTCAGAAGAATTCCGTTTTGTATGGAATGGATACAAGTAGGGCCAATGTATTCATCATCATTGATCTGCTGTTTCCACTTCCCGGAAACCCACTGAGGACAGAGATTAGTCTAAAAACATTGAATAGAAAGAAAAATTAAAGAAACAGAAAAGTATACCAAATCAGCATGAGCAACTGGAAAGATATGCGCTGCTGCAAGACCGGTATAGTTGGGATCAACTCGCGGATCACCCGTAACGACACAGCGCCCGTCTCGTGCTCGAACTCTATCACGAAATTGGGTGGTCTGTTTGGGTATAACATTAGCGCATCCTTATAGAACTGACAGCCAAACTAAAAGGTAGTAGCTAACATGAGAATCAGGCTGCGACAAAGAGCGGCTGAGTGTGCGTGGTGCCGGATTATCTGGGTTGATGGGAATGTCGATGGGCAAGCCTGAGATTCGCTTAGTATTCGTATGTACCTTATTAGAACGTGAGAGGGAAGCAACAAGAATATCTATCGATTTACCTTGGGCGCTCAGAAGAACATAGAAGCCAGGTTCAATAACACTTGTATTCGTGTGTAGGTTATTGATTGGCGCGCCATGCTGAGACGCGGGGTCTTTGGGATCTCCGTCCTCTAGACAGGGAAAAGGCGCATATTCATCGAGGGGGAGCTGATAGACGATCTCCATCCACTCTGACATTTCGGCCCACGTGAGTGAGCCGTGCTGCATCGTTCCACCAATCTCGTCATTATCTCCGTTGACGAAATGAACGTTGCGAGTAACCTTTTCGAGTGATACGCGCCGTCCGGGCATGGTGAAAGGCCTGGTGAGGTTGGAGAGGCAATAGTCAAGTGAGAGGACGGATGAAAATCCAAGTAGGTAGGTCTCAAGGTTACTTGATCCAGGGATGTTGTGTCTATTCAGAGCAGAGCCTAAGGTACCTTAGCTACTACCTTACCCGTACTGTTAGTAATAATCATCTGCAGAGTAGGTACGGTAGAGTAAGGTAATGTACCTTACCTTAGTACGCGCTCGCTACACGTTTAAAACACTATACGTATAAATCGAATTAACGTAGTACCTATAGTGTAAGACTTCCATGTATATAGCAAGAATTAGCTGTGTTAATATTATTAAAATACACTATTGTTTTCCGCTGAGGCCCGACATCAACAGGTTCGAGAATCTGGATACAGGAAGGCTGGATTCGAGATGCTGCTGTAGAAGCTGTACCTGATAGTAGACGAGAGACCCCTCCCCTGCACGCCGGACACCGAACACCTTGGGCTATGCAGACAGAAAAGACAATGCACGCGTGAGGACTACTACCTCCTAAGAATCGGCAAAGGTCCTCCCTACGATCGGCACGCCGCAGATAGCCTCCCATTGTGACTGGCTAAGATCTGCGCTGGAGAAATTCTTTCCGCCCGTAGGGCTATCGAATGGGGCCCTGCCTTTGTTCAGCATGCCGAATCTAAGGCCTACCTCCGAGACTGTGACGCCGATGCTGATAATGATGAGGACGATGATGATCCAGGTGATGGTGCTCATCTTCGTGTCGGCGATGCTGTCACTTAGGATCTCCGCCAGCTCTAGAAATACCTTACAGCGCTCGTTGAGCACTTGGATGCGTGGCGTGATCTCGAGATATTCGCGAATGGCAGTGTAGAGGGGATGGAGGGTAGGCTCGGAATCCCAGAAGAAATTGGGCACGTCCAAAATGTTGGATGCTAGAGGCAGTTAGTGGATTGGTTGCAGAAAGAGTGGCTTGGTGATCCTTACAGAGATTGACGTCCACCCGACTCTTGAAGAGTCGGCCCAGAATCTTTACGATCTCCGTTCGAGACATCCCAAGCTGGCCTGTGAGGGCCAGATGCTTGGGAACATGTTGCGCATCCAACATCGTTTGAGACATCCTCTCTTCGAAGAAGCTCAGTTTGGTACTCTGCGCGATTGCATGGCTCATGGCGAGTTTTATCATATGGTCCCCACTCCTCAATGTGATCATATCATTGAACACTCTAGGGCGCTCGATCAGTGGATTATATTCGAAATGAAGCTCTTCCGTTTCAAAATCATCCTCATTTTGCGGTCTCGTAACCAGTGAGACGCCAGTCTCGTGCTCTGAGAAGGTCAAATCGGCCAATATGTCTTTTTCTTGACGTTCTGTGAAGTTCCAGAATACGACAACTCCATAAGAGAAAACGAACATCTCGGCAAACGCTGTGGCATCGGGCGCAATTCGATTCGGACTATCCGCTCTTCGCCCCTGCACCAGACCATGATTCTCTTCCCTCCGTCGTCTTGCGTCTTCCTCTCTCTGTATCTTTTCTTCTTCAGTCTCATTTCGAGGGCTCTCTTCCCCACCTCTTACACCGTACGTGTCTGTATCCTCAAAATAACCCTCGTGATAATCTCTCCTTTCGCTCCTCTCGATCTCCTCGTCCAGGACCGCTTTTCCACCAGGACTCTTCAATGCAGGGCTGCTTCTAACTCTGTAACCTTCACTCCCAGGCAAAAGAGGTAGATGATATACTGTGTAGAGGCAGTCGTCGTAAAGTTTCGTCTTCGCGCCATGCCTCTCCTTAACAAATTGCGCCGTGGCTTTTGTCTTGGAGCCCTGCGCTGTACAATATGCCGTCACTCTTGCCACTTTGTCTGCTCTCTGGACCTTTGGTAGCCTTTCCGCATAACTCTTTCCCCGGATCCCGCCCCTCTTCTTCAGGACGTCAAGTTCATCATCTCTCAAAGGACCTTCCTCCTCATCTGAAGGTCGCGGCTCTTCTTCGTCCGAACCCTCTTTCTCACTTATTGTCTCCGGTATTAGCACCAACTTTTCGCTGACTTTTGTACTCCGTCCCGGCACAGTCTGCTGTGCAATTCGCGCGCCGGAGCCTGGTGCTCCACCGGGACGTCGCTGGGGCGCCGATGCTGGTCTGCGTCCAGGCGGCCCGCGAGCTTGACCGGACGGGATCTCGGACGCATACTGGAGGACATTATCGACTGAGATTAATCGTGTCGGTGCTCGGTTTCGCACCGCGCCGGGGCCGTTGAAACTGGGCCGATGAGCGGTACTGCGAGCTGTAGAAGGGCGCTCTCGAGAGTCGGTGACCTAGATGTTTTAGCAATGGCTTTTGGAAGCAGTCCCAATGCAATACAGCCTTGGCAAGGTGTTTGAGACACTCACCAGAACTGATGGACCTCTCTTTCCTGTAGCTGCAGAAGTCGACATTGTGGTAGACGTTGGCGGGTTTGGTCAAATTGGAGTGGTTAAGTTCGATTTCCCTAATGTCGTCGCCATGGGTTGTAGTTGGGACCGAACACTTTCCAGAAGCTGAGAGGCACTGGTAAATAAGGTGTCTAGATGCTTCACCCCATGGAGTTTAAAACGTCATCAACGGTACTCGAGGCGCTGCTACACAAACACCCATTTATTATTGCAGGCACCACCTGACTTCCCCTACCAAGGCCTTAAGCTATAACAAATACATCAAATCAACATCATCGGGCGGTTAGATCAGTGGTAGCATCGCTCGCTTTGCATGCGAGAGGTCGTGGGTTCAATCCCCACACCGTCCAGTTGTTTTTTCTTTTTTTTTCTTTTCCTTTTTTTAATCGATCCTGATATCTGAATTTTAATTTATTTTCCGTTGGTTCTCATTATTTCAAGCTTTTTTTTTGTCTATTTCGTGGGCCAAGTCTCGCTGCTTCTATGTAACCGACAGTCCATTACTTCCTCGAACGGGGAACACGGCATGGGAGTCTGCCTACCTCTGATCTCTACGACGCATCTTCTAACCATCTAACCACCTCGACTCTCGCAGCTATCAACATTCCAGAGGTAAATATATTGCCTGGAATCAGGAGCCATGGCCTCAGCCTCTTCGGCTGGCCCCTCAGCTATTGTCAGCTTTGCAAGATTCCCTCAACTGCCAACAGAGATCCGACTGCGCATTTGGGCCTATGCTGCCCCACACCGGCCTCGTGTCATTCAAGTCTATTATGATATCGAGAAGGCTTCATGGCTGGCCTGGAAGGATGGATGTGGAGGTCTCCCTCCAACTGTTCATGTTTCGCGTGAAGCGCGCTCAGAAGCTCTGAAAAGTTACGCAAAAGTGTTCGATACATATTTTGATCTGGAAGCGGATACCGTATTTATCAGCGACCCTATGTTCACTATTCGAAAGCCCAGAAAAATCTTTATGGATTCGGAATTTGCCAAGAGATTCAAGAATGTTTCCTTTTCTAGCGATGTCTACGTAGGGCTGGTACAAGCAAATGACCAGTTCCCAGACCTCTGCATGCATCCAGCAAGTGTCTTGCGTCAGCTCACAGCTGTGACAAATTTTAATATCGTCTTATCTGATGATGCGGATGTTTTCTACGACAGTGACGACGGTGAGGACAGTGACGACGGAGATATAGATATCTCTGGATGGGAGTCAGACGGACCACCAGATCACAACCATCCAAGAGTCGAACAGGCCGGCTTGTCTTCCGGAGAAGACCAGGACAATCCAGGGAACGTGGAGTATGACGAAGACGGACAGATAGCAGTGAGCTTGGGAGACACTATTCATGACAATCCAGAAACTGAAGCGGGTCAGAGCAGCATAGATTCTGTTAAGCTCGACCATCTAGAGGGGATCGCTATGGAGCAGATGTCCAAAGGGTTTTTTAGGCATGTTGGGAATATCCGCTTCGAAAGCGCAATGCAGAATCCTGATCACTGGGAATCCTGGGCCGAGTTTAGGGATGTATTGATGCTGGATTTTCAGCGGGAGAAGTATTCGTTCCCTACATGGGTTCGACCAATGTTCGGTGTCATGGCAGTCAAGTATGGACTGAAACGCCCTGGTGACTTTAGCACCGTGATACACTCTTGGGGTGACCTTGGTTTGGTTGAGGGTTTGGTCGAAGAGGACCAACTTATTTACGAAAGTTCGAGTAGCGGCGACAGTGAGCTGTTTTCCGACTAATATTAGGCATTATGGTTGGCAGATCGAAGCGGAGGAAAGACGTCTTATGACCCGGAATGGCCAGGATATTCTTATACAGAGCTGGGAGAGACTCGGGCTGGAATCATCAGAAAGCTAATATGGTTGGTCTCCATCTGCGTCCGAGAATGCATGTAGGTTGATTGTCTCATATTGGTCTGCATTGCATTCAATCGCATCACCTGCAATTGCAGCTTCTTACGTACTTCTTATGAGAATAGCTATCAGGAGAGAGAACCTCAAAAGGATGTATAGATATGATATGTCACGTGAAAATCTGGCCTGTGAGAGAGCCACGAAGATTGGGTAGGGCCGTTTAACCGTACTCCGTACTCCGTAAGCAGTTCTTTCGACTCGTACGGAGTAATCGTCGACTCGCTTAATTTGTCGTCTTTTTGCATTCGCTATAAGTCGACGAAAGCGAAATAGGCCAGTAAGCGAAATAGGCCAGATGGAATTTGTTAGTAACTTACATAGAAATACTATCTTTTTTGATTAATAGCTATAACTACTATTTGACTAATTAGTATAATAAATAGAGGTATCTAGGCATTAATTTTTTATATAATCTATATATAATAAAAATAACAATATACCTACGCTTGTTATATTACTTAAGAAAAATATTAGGCTTATCTTTAGAGTCTTTAGATCCTTTAGATCCTAAGCTACTACTTAAACTGTCGTTTTCTAAGGTAATAAAGTCCTCTTAATACTACTGTTTAGGCCCTTGTTAATCCCTCTAATCCTCTTGATCCCTCTAATCCTTTTAATCATTTTGATCTTCTCTCTAATCCCCTTAATCCCCTAGATCTTACCTAATAAGGGAGAGCTATAGGCCCGGTAGGTAAAGCCCTAGTAATTAAAGTCTAGCCTCCTTTTTAGGATCAGGTACTTTAATATAGAGGTAGCTAGCCCTTATATTACCCTAAATAACCTCCTAAAGGGCCCTTTTTCTAAAGCGCTTATACTAGCGCGCTATTACTCTTTAGCTCTTAAGCTCTTTAGCCTCTTTCTTAACTATCTGTTATAATATCTGGGACTCTTTATTACGCTCCTTTTCGGCCTCCTTCTTATCCTTTATTTCGATAAGCTCTTAGGTATACTGTTTAGTTAATTTACCCCCCTTTTATAGGCGTTTTTTATTAGTAGGTAACCTCTTAGTATATCTCTTGACTTTTCTTTATAATATATCCCTCTTAACCTTATATATCTCTCCCTTAAAAAAGACACTTGTAGTACCGCGCGCTATAGAATTAAACTCTTGCTAGGTAGAACTACTAAATTAATTAGCTACCTTTATACTCTAATTAGCTAGCTTTAGCTTAACTTAACGCGCTGTTCTAGGCGTACAAGGCTCTAGAAGGCTAGGATTAGAGAGAGGATTAGTAAGAGAGGCTTCCTTAATATATTTCTTTATTATGTCCTTTACTTTGTCGACGCTAATTAGCTATATCCTTACCTCCTTAAAAGAGTCTCTAATTGTCCCTTTAGCAAAGGTTTTAGCGCGTATTTTAGGTAGATCTTATAGAAAAGAAGATATACTATATTTAAAGTCTAGGTTCTCTATAGCGTATTCTATAGCCTTGTTGTACTAGTACTTATATAGCTAAAAAACGCGGACGTCTAAGGGCTATATACAGTAAGTAAGGTAAGTAAGGAATAAAAAGGGGACGACGTTATTCTTACGCGCTAATAGAATAAACTTAGGACTCTAGTAGCTCCTATAGTTATCTATTAATAATAGCTTATAAGGCTTGTTAGGGCCGGCCTTTATATGTTAGATAAAGTACTTTAAATAACGTAGTAATAGCTTATCTATAGTAAACCCGTTTTCTAAGAGTAATACTAGCTTATCCCTTAAGAGCCTGTCCTAGTACTAAGACTCTATATAGTGTTTCCCTTATATAATTATAACCGGCGGTATTGTGTAGCCCTTAGCGTATATAGCCTTAATAATCGTAATTAACTAGCGATTGTCTAGACTTAGTAAGTATAGCTATAGTTATACTATATTAGAAACGCGTTAATTAGGTATAAAAAGACGTGTTTACTTACCTCTTTAACATTAATTAGTATAATAACCTTAACTCCTCTTAGGTAGCTAACCTAGAATCTAGTCTTATTAAAGTTATATATATCCTTTTATTTAAACCTATACTTTTTAACTACCTTCTTATAGCTGTCAAACTATTACGTCACCTCCTTTAAGTCTTGTACCGTTAGTCAATTATAAGCGATTAGCTTAGTTGTTAAGTGTATTTCTATAGAGTAAAAGAGGTAAGAGTTAATAGACAGTCGTAGTATATTTAAAGGTATATTACTACTTTAACTATAGACTTATCTCTAAACCCTCTTTCTTTTCCCTTTCTACCCTTTATTCTTATGTTCTTTAATGCCTACTATTACTTTAGTCGTAGTATGTAGTTACCTTATACTTAATTTCTAAGCTATTATAATTTTACGTATTAGCGTACCTAATATAGTATCCTTTCTTTTTAGCTTCTGTCCTTAGAAGCTTATAGGTAGCTATTAGATCGTAGAGAGGCTAGGGCAGGCTAATGCCTCCTTAGAAACAAGAATAAATGTATAAGAATAAATTAGTAAGTAAATATATAACTATATAACTATATAACTAGTAGTGTTAAGAAAAGGAGAAGGGTAGCGACTTTATAGTATAGTAGAGGCGTATAGCTAAACCGTAAGATTTCTGTTATATATTATACTTTTAGATCTCTACCTAGTATACCTCTTGTATTTACTTTTAGTAAAGATACATTATAGTAAAGTACTAGTAAGTCGCTAGATAGTTATAAGACCCTTAATACGTAATACAAACTGTATTACCTAGGCGCGCTAGTATTCCTTACCCTTTTACTACTTTTAGAAATCCTTTATTACCCCTTACTAGAAGGTTAATAGTATACTAATAGTAGGTAGCTATAAGGATTAAACTATATTACCTATAATCGTATTTTTTAAGTAAATATAGAAAAACACCTCTTTTGTTCTCCTTTACTTAGTCTGTCTCTTATAGTACTAAGGAGTATATAAAGACTTGTTTTTACTAGTTTATTACCTCTTTTTCTTCTTTTTACCTTATACGAATATAACGCCGCTACGCTCTCCCTCTTCCTTACGACTCTTTTAACGAACTTCTAACATACCTTTATTAAACTATTAACGACAACATAGTACTAATAAAGTAATTAGTAGCTTATAAGCGATACTTAAACTAAATGGCTTTATAAGACCTATAAGGTACCTTACTAAAGTATAAGGATAACGACTATAAGTATTCCTTCTTAGTAAAGAGTAATAGCCTAATAGTATAGTAGCTATATTAGTAAAGTACGTTTATTATAAAAATCTAAAGAAAGAGTATATTTTTGTAAGTATAACCTTTCTTAGGGCGACGCTCTTACGTCGTAGCTTTGTTAACGTTACTAGGTTGTTTTAACTCTTTAAGCTAAAGGAATTAAACTTTAAAAGGTAATTACAAAAAAGGATAAGGTAAAGTAGTCTATTATTTATAGTAAAGTTAAAGCTAATACAAACAGGCTATAATTTAGGCCGCCTAAACTTTAGTAAAGAAGAGCCTTTAATATTTAAAGTCTTAGACTAGAATATTAGTAGAAAAGAGGCTTTATAGTAACGAAGTAGATAAGAAAGAGTGTATAAAGTAAAAGTTAGGTTATTTAGTAAAAATTACTTATTAGTTAAAGCTTTATAATAAGTTTACTATAACTATAAATATAAAGGTAAACTGTCGTAATTAGCTTATAGAAGAGGCGATCTAGGTATAGTAAGACTATATTACTATCTTTAAAAAGTACGTGTCTTATTTTAAGAAAGTTATAAGTATCTCTTACTCTAATACTAAGTCGCTACTAACTTAAAGGTAGTACGCGTACGAATTATAGAGATCTAAAGGAAGTAAGGAAGTAAAGAATAGAGTAGTAGTAGATACTATAAAGGATAATAATAAAGAAAATAATAATAGAAAGGATAGTAATAAGGACGAATAATAAATAACTAAAGGTTAAAGCGTCTTTATTAAGTAAGATCGTACTTTAGATTTTTTTTCTTTTTTCTTTTTCTAAGATATATAATAATAAAGTTAGTAGAGCTTTAAAGGGTGTTTACTAGTAAAAGGGTAGTTTAGTGTTTTTTTTAAGATACTTAGGTTTCTAAGTTTTTATATAATAAATATAGAAGTCGTACTTACGTTACTACGACTACGCTAGTAACATTATGCCTTTCTAACGATTATCTTAATATATTTGTTTGTATTTACGTAAAAGTAGGCTGTTGTTAAGGTTCTATTATAGCTCTTATAAGTTTTCTAAATCGTTATACCCTTTTTATTTTATAAGATAAAGTCTGTTTCTTTATAGGCCTTTATAGTTAAGAATAGCTTTTACTTTAAATGTTTCTTTATCTAAGACTAGGATGTCTATTAGGCTTATAAGGACTTTACCTTCTTACGCCTTATAAGGTTCTAGGCTTATAATTAAAAAGGTAAGATATAGCTATACTAATAAAGAGAGGCGTAGTTTATAAGTAAGTCTATAGTCCTTAATAACGTCTTTAATTTAGTAAGGGCTAATGTACTTATCTGTAAATTTCCTAGAGGGTTAACGTTACCTTAAGTGTTTTGTTAATAAGAGTACTTAGTCTTTCTTTTTAAATAAAATCTTTTTTTAGTTCTAGTTATACTATTTCTTATACTGTTTTTAGAAGTACTAAAGGAATATAATAATTTCTTTATAGCTACTTTATAGCTACTCTACTTGTATATTAGCTACTAGCGCCTCTACTAGCTTTAACCGGTTTAAGGGTATGTCCTTAGGACCTTACGGCTAGTACTTATATAGTATGTATAATAGTATTGTATTTATTATAGAGTACTATAAGGTATTATATATAAATTTAGTAAGATCTAGCTTAGTTACCTAGTCGTCTTATATAAAGCTATAGTAAGTTTAAAAGTAATGCTTAATAGCTTAGTTCTGCCGTTTTGTCTACCTGTCTATTTATAAGTAATAAGTAGTACTAAGTCGCTATAATGTTACTAGGTACTAGTAGAAACTACTCTAGAATTTACTTATAAAGAGAGAGCCTTAGTCTAAGACAATACTGTCTAGAATTCTAAATTATTATATAACGTAGTATATTAAGAGAGACGCTAGCCTATTACTAGTAAGACGATTAGTTATTAGAATATATAAGGAAAATTTTATAAATTAGTCTATAATAACAAGTATTAAATTATATAGTTTACCTACTACGTTATAAGAGTAAGGTAGCTATGTTATAAAGTTAAGTAAGATCTCTTACTAAGGTTTAGAAGAAATAAGAAGTAGGGCTAACTTACTATATAGTAGATAAGTCCTTACCTTTATTCTTTAATAGATAGCGTAAGTAAAAACGTAATAGTAGACGTCTTTATTAAGACTTAGCTAAAAGAAGGATTAGAAAAGCCTTTTCTTTGTTTTACTAACTCTTTAGTACCTTATAGTAAGTACGTTATAGAAAAGCTTTAGTAACTCCTTACGTAAGCCTAGATTATTAGGTATATATATACGTCTATAATACTATAGTAGTATATTATCTTTAAACGTCTATAAGGACCTAATAGTACCTTAGCTACCTTACTACTTCTTCTACTCTTTATTAGTAATAAAGGCGTCCCTTTACTACGTATTACAAAGGGCTTCTAATAGTAATAGTAGTAATGTCGACGTTACTATTACTTAGCTATTACTCTTACTAGCCTAACTCTAAGTAGAGTTCTCTACTAGTATAAGAGTATTTAATTCGCGACTTAATACTCTAGTAATAAAAGCGTAAGGTCTCTAAGACCTACGATCGCCTTAGTCTACTAGCCGGCGTAAGTCTAGCCTCTTACGCTAGAGCGATTCTACTAAGATAGTATACGTTAAGGAGGTCGCTAGACCTTTAAAAAGAATAAAAGAAATTAAAGAAACAAAAGGAATTAAAAGAATAAAAAGAATAAAAGCTTTGTTTTAAATAAGCCTTATAGTAAGACTAACGGCTTTTAAGGTAACTATATTTACCTAGAATTTGTTAAGAAAAGTTACTAAAAGAGCTTGTTACGCCTTTAATTACTTATTAGGATCTTATAAGTCAGGCTGTTACAATAACTTATTAGTAAGGTTTTAGCTACTCTCTTTATATTTAATCTTAAAGTTAAAGACAGAAAGTTCCTCTAGCTATCTAGCTTACTACTATAACAACTTTAGCTTTATAAAGAGGTAATAGTAGTTTAGGTAATCTATTAAAACTAATACTAAACTTTATATATATACTAAGTACGGCCTCTATAACCTAAAGGCCTTAACAATAGCTATTAACTTAGCGTTAAGGGTATTATAGCGTAGCTCCGGCCTCTTTAGCTTTCTAGAAATAAACGTAACAAGGTACTAGCGGCCTTTCTATAACTATAAAAGGATAGTACTAATAGTATAGGTAGATATATCTATTTTTACGTACGTAAGTAGTTTAGGGTCGTAGTAACGTAGAAAAGAGGCCTTTATAAAGACTAGTTATAGCTTATAGAAGGCTTCTAAGGCTTTAGAACTTAGTGTAATAGTACTAGTAGCGTTACCTTAAAGAAGATTTGTTAGTAGTATAATAATCTTTAAATAATTCTTAATAAAGCGCTTATAGAACCTAGTAAACCCTAAAAAGATATAAATGTCCTTTATAGTTATAGGAATAAGCTATTCTTAGATTATAGAGACACGCTTAGGTTTAATGTAAACTCCTTATAAGTCGATAACGTATCTTAAGAAACCTACTTACTTTATATTAAACTTATACTTTAAGAGGTTAGTATAAAGGTTATATTATTAGAGACGTTTAAGGACGTAGTAAATATACTACGTATACTCTTCTTTATCTATAAAGTAAATAAAGATATTATTAAGATATACGATACAAATATTATTAATAAGATTCCTTAGTACTTTGTTAATAAAGGACTAGAAGGTCGCTAGTACGTTTACTAGCCTAAAGGGTATAACATAGTATTTAAAGTAGCTGTATTAGTACTAGAAAGCCGTTTTCTACTTATTACCGGCCTTAATATAAACTTAATAGTACGCTTTACGTAGGTTAAGCTTAGTGTAAACACGGGCTTATAACAGCTAATTAAGGATCTCTCTAATTAATAGAATAAGGGCTTAGTTCTTTTTAGTTATACTATTTAACGCCTAGTAGTTAACGTAAAGTTGTAGCTTCTTTTCTTTTTTTAGAACAAATAGTATTAGAGTACTAGTAAGGCTCTTACTTAGACAGATCTATCCTTTTACTAGGGCGTCGTCTAAATATTTGTATAAGACACTTAGCTCGACCTCTATAAGTAGGTAGATTTAGCTATATAGCGGTACTACGTCTCCTTTAAGGTCTATTACATAAGTAAGGCTATTAATTATAAGTAGTGATCTAGCCCTTTCTTTAGAGAAGACGTCTATAAATTATTAGTACTTACTAGATAGAGTTACTATAGCCTTACTATCTTCTTATAGTTTCTCTTATAGTTCCTCTTTACCTAGGGATTCTAGGTCTACTATAATTAGTTGTACTATTACTATAATTACGAATTAAGCTTCTTTTATTACCTTCTTAATTTCTTTCTTTATTATATATAGCCTAACTATTAAAGATAACGTAAGGTATATAAACGTCCGGGTCTTTTATAAAACGATTAGGTCTATAGCCTTTAGCTATAGAAATCTAAGTATAATATCTAAGTCCTTAATGTTAGTAATAACAAATCTGCCTTAATGTCGCCTTACTATTAAGTAGTTATCTTAGGCCTTAACAAACAGATCGTATAACCTAAAGCTTGTCGTTGTTTTCTAGAATAATAAAGATACTATAATTATTATTATTATTATTATTATTATTGTTCTTACTACCTATGCCTACTATATACAGAACCTCTATACTATATAAATTACGTAGTAAAACCGTACTAAAGCCGGGTAAAAACCTACGTACTACTACTTGTGCTTTACACTATTACAGTACCGCTAGGGCGCCGGGTCCTTATCGCTACCTTACTAGAACTTAACCTTCTAGCCTAGTAATACTAAACATAACGCTAGTAAGGCGCTAGTAAGGCGCCGGCTACTAGCTAGGGCTACTCTCTCTCTTATAACTTCTCTACTAGGTAGCGCTTAGCTAGACAGAACTATAGGAATCGGCTAGTAGACAGTAGCTAACAGATTAGTATATAAGCGCTCTTACCTTTCTCTATTACTACCGCGAAGTCGCGGAACGTCTATAGTACTCTTAGGTAGAGTACTTACTATAAGGCCTGCTACTACTAATCTAACTACTAGTAGTTAAGGGCTAGGTAAGCCGCTATCTCTAGGGCTTTACTATAAGGGTACTAGGGAGTCGCTACCTCTAGTACTCTATACTTAAAAAGGAAAGCCTAGAGTCTAACTTTACTAGTACAGATCTACGTTAAAAGAGAGCTCTTATACTTATAAAGGAGTAAGTACTTCTTAAGGGTATCTACTAAGGGGGCAGATAGCGCGGCTAGGGCGGCGCCCTAGTAGTATGCCGGCAAGCTATCGTATTAAGACTATCGTGCCTTCTAGTTCTTTTATAAGGTCTCTTCTAAAGAAGAGTCCTTATACTAGTCCTTTACTTATACGGCTCGGCCTGTCCTATACTTAAGTAACGTATAAGGTAGCGCTATAGCAGCGCTATAGTAGCGTCTCTAGCGTTATTAAAGACAGGTTACTACCTTATTACAGATAGACTATATAAGCTTACCCTTACTTATATGTTTAAGACGTTATTTAAAGTCTACTACTTACTTATTAAAGTAGAGGTTAAGTAAGGGTGTAGCTGTTTTAGACTTAAGAAACCGGACAGGTATTGCCTAGTACGCCCTTATAACAACGTAGAGGTACTATAACTACTTTATAGCGAGGTCTTTTACGATCTCCTTAGCTTACTACCTAAAGGGGCGGTACTAGACCCTTACGCTATATACTATAGTACTCTAGATTACCTTTGTATAGATCTCCCTTACGTGTAGTAGGCTATATCCTTACGCGGACGCAGTAAGCCTTATAAGCGCGAACTACTAGGTAGTAAACTTTTGTTTAATAGCGTTAAGGTAGCCCTTTTATCTAAGCTTCTAATCTATCTAAACTCTTAGAAAGCGCGCCTCTTAGACTAGGGGTATAACCTAGCTATTAAGGTAGACAGGCGTTGTTAGTATAGCGTAAGTATAAGTAAGGTAAAGGAGCTTACTCTTTTCTAGGGCAAACTCTATCCCTCTTATACGCGACTACTAGCTATATGTCTGCTACGCCTCTTTAAGGTACTAGCGTGTCTCTGTCGTGTCTCTACTAAAAGCTAAGAGGTTAAGGTCGTTAGTAAACCTTACTATAATAAGGCCTGTATAACCTTATAGTAGTGTGTACAGGCTAGTAGTATAAAGGAAGAAGAGGATAAGAGAGAAGAGTAAACCTTATAGTACCCTTATAGTAACTTTCTAGAGTAGTGCCGCCTCTTTATTAAAGAAGAGGCTAGCCGTTTAATTAGTAAGGAAGCTATATACTTACTGTACAGCCTATATAAGGAACCTTAAGTACTAGAGAGTATAGAGAAAGCGTGTATAGTTTACTATATTAAAGGCGCCTTTAATGTTAAGTTAGAGAAAGGACGCTATAGCCTTATAGCTTTACGCTATATATATAGTATTAACTACTATTTTAACTATAAGGTCTGTTAAGCGCTATAGCCGGTTCTTTATCTACGTTTCTAGGAAGAGCCTTTACGACTCTATAGTGTTAGTAAAGCGCCGGCTAATTACTAACTTAATTACTTTACTTATCGCGCTTAAGAGTAATATTAGCCTATAAGCCCTAGTAGTTTGTTACTGTTTAAGGGTCTTTCCGGGCTTACGTAGTACTACTACCTTTACTACTTTAAACTATACTAGGACGTGTCCTAGCTAGAGGCTTATAGTTACTACTACTATAAAGAGCTTAGCTAAGGGGCGCTTATATACCTTAAGGAAGCTAGTAGGTAGTAGGTTAGGTCTTAGCGCCTTTTAGGTACCTGTCTTTTAGAGAACGTTAGTAATGTCTGCCTTTATTATAGTGTCGTTAATAGTAAACCGCTAGTACTACTTGTCCTAGAGGTCTAGAACAACGTTACTAAGATCGGCTACTAATTCTAGAAAGAACTGCCGGCCTAATACTATTACTTTGTTATAGTAGCTTATAGCTAGTACTTTCTTATTAGCGCCTTAAAGAAGAGAGAGTAAGGCCGGTTCTAAGGGTATATAGCTATAAAGCCTAGCCTACCTCTTAAGACTCTAGAGTTTCTATTAGTCCTTTAAGGTAGTAGTAAGAGCGCCGCGCTAGCTCTTAGTTTTTATATCTTAGATCGTATAGAGTTAATAGGTACTAGCCTACTAGAGGTCGCGCTAGTAGAGCTTAGTTAAGGCGGTAGTATATTAACAGCGCGCTACCTATACTTACTAGACGGCCTTAAGGACCTTACTATTCTACTAAGGCTTAGTACGCCCTTAGTTAACCTTTTTCCTTAAGGTAAATATGTCTATAATACGTACAAGCTAAGAGGTAAGTAAGTTAACTGCCTTATTAACCTTATAAGGTGTATCTAGCGGCTCTAAAGAAAGGTAAAGCCTCCTAGCCTTAATTATTACTAGTTCTTAGTCTATTAGGGTCTAGCTCTATCCTAGTACCTTTACGGCTTTCTCTTAGTAATCCTTTACTTAAGTAATAACCTTAATTAGCTAGGTATAGTAGTCAGATCTCTTGTACCTTAGGTTACCTTAATAAGTATACTAGAGTGTCGCCGTAACTTATACGTAGTTAATCGTCGAGTCCTGTTTGTTATGTTACTACTATATTAGCTCCCTTTAGGGTATGTGTAGTAAGAGCTACTACTTATAGGCTAGATAGAGAAGGGTCTCTGATTTAGGGGTAGTCTTACTAGCTTTGTCCTAGAGTAAGTAATAGAGGTTTATGTTACCTGTAACGATCTATAGCCTTTCTAGGTCCTCTCTAGTAAGCTACTAAAGAGGGCTAGCCTAGCCTAGAGAGTTAGGAATTAGCGAGTATATTAACTAGATAGTAACACTTTATAGAGTAACGTAATACTAGTCGA
The DNA here is from genome assembly GCF_003019875.1 of Amorphotheca resinae ATCC 22711. Lineage (NCBI taxonomy): Eukaryota > Fungi > Ascomycota > Leotiomycetes > Helotiales > Amorphothecaceae > Amorphotheca > Amorphotheca resinae. Next base: position 1,510,685 of record NW_020194480.1, read on the forward strand.
CGCCTGTCTCTACTACTTAGATAGAAGGTAGGTACTACTTATAAACGTAGATAGCTACTTTACCTTTACCCTTATAGACCTACTAGTATTTTGCCTGTACTAGGTAGTAGACTGTCTTTATCTAAGTGTTATACTACAGCTCCTAAATTACTATAACGTCGACTTTACGGCTATCGTAAAGTACTATTAAGGTAAGGCCGTTCTTTCTTATAGTATTCTAGTATACTATTATTAATTTTATTACTAAGAGTCTAGGATCTATAATTCTTACGTTATAAAAGGGTCGCTAGACCCTTAGTTAGTCTCTTAGCTTAACATCTTTATAATGTTGTAGCTCTAGACTGTTATAGTGTCTAGTACCCTAATAAGAGGGCGCTCTTACCTTACTAAAGTCTTTGCTATAGGCTTCTTACTATTGCCTGTCTATAGTCTCTTATATACTACGATCTAGTAGCTATTGTCACTATCTTATAAGGACGCTAGTGTAACGCTAGGTACCTGGCTAGTAAAGCTACTCTTAGACACCTTAAACTGTCTAGGCCTCTGTTAGTATACGGCATGTGCCTACTCCTTTACCTTAAGGGCCTTAAGACACTAACAGTCTTACGCCGCGTATAGTCTACTATAGTTAACGTATCTCTTTTTACTATTAAGTTAGGGGTACTCTCCTTTACCCTAAGGGTACGCTACTCTCGTGTAGTAGCTATACTAGGCCTAGTTCTTATAGAACCGCCTAATATAGCTAAACTAGTAGTATTAAAAGTATCTTTAGATTTATAGGTCGGCTAAATACGGCTTATAGTTAAAGATCTAGGCTTATTAGATTAACCCCTGTTCGTATAGGCGCGTCGCCACGTTAGCGCTCTAAAGGTATAGTACTACTATTATAAACTTTACTATAAGGGCCTTAACAGGTTTAACTTTAACCTTTGTAATATACGGCGTGTAGGCTTAGATCTCTACTAGTAACGCTCTTAGCTCTACCTATATAATCTAGTCTACTAGTAGGCCCTTTACGATTACTATAAACTTACTCTTATAGAGCTAGGCTATAGGCCTAAACGCCCTCTATACCTAGCCCTAATCCTAGATCGCGTTCTTTAGTATAGCCTCTTTAAACGTAAGGATAGTATTACTACTAGGTAGCTAGTAAGTCGCTACTACCTTAGCGCCCCTAATCGCTATATTAGCTACTGTTACTACTTTAATAGCGCTATAACGTACTAGGTCTTTTATCTGTCTGTCTACCCTAATCCTTAGCTCTCTAATCTACCTCTCTAGTATAACCTATACTCTTATTAGGCGCTAGCTTACTACTAACGCGTAAGTAGCCTAAAGGGCCGCTACTACTACTAGCCTCTAGAAGGCCTCTTCTAACATCGTTCTTAATTATCTAATCGTTACTAGGTTATCGTTAGAAAGGGACCTAAGGGTACGCGAGAGAGTCGTCGTGTTTATAGCTCTTATCTCTACTACTGTCGTCGTTATAGTAATAAGGTTATGTAAGAGACGCGACGCCTCCTCCTCTTTACTTAGTATTACGTAAGCTTTGATTCTTTATATAATTTTCTCTATCTTATCGTCCTTATTACCCTTACTACTCTCTAGCTCCTTACTACAGCTCTTAGTTAGGGTATAAGAGTACTAGCTCTTACTTACAAGTAGGTAGTACTAGCTCTGTTTAAGTCTAGTACACTTACTATCCGTTACTATAGGCTCGCCTATAGTCTACTAGTACTCTAAGGGGTATCTAAAGGTACTGATTTTGATTCTATTGTTTATTTTTGAGTTTTTAAGGTAGTAGAGGGCGTGGACGACCGTTTTTTTTTATTTAAAGTAATAAGGTAAAGATACTATAATGTAATTATTAAGTTACTATAGTGCCTCTTATTCTAATAGTTGTAGGTAAATAAGGTTAACTTCTACTCTTAAGTCTAGTAAGGCTAGTATAGCTACCTAGCTACCCTTAATACGTATCTCTACCTAAATGCTTATTAAGGGTCGCCCTTCTTCTTATTGTTTAGGCGTAACGTAGTAGGCTACTAGCGTAGTATTAGTACTTAAAGTACTAGCCCTATTAAGGTACTAAGCGTAAGTATGCCTAGATTAACTGTATATAGAGTATTTATATAGTAAGTACGAATTTGCCTAATAACCGGGCTACTAGTATTAGTAGTAGTTGCCTTATACCTTACTTACTAAAAGGGTTTTTGTAACGCTAAGAGAGTCCTTTTACGTGTTTAAAGTTTAGCTACTAGATACTCCTTACGTGTTTACTAGTATAGATAAGGTCTTTAGATTATAAGAAGAGCCTCTCTTAGTATAGTATAGTATTAAAAGAGCTCTATAAGAGCCTTTTTATTACCTTGTCTAAATAAGAGTTTCTCTTCTTAACGCTACTACCTTAACTACCTTAAAGGTATCTAGGACCTTACTACTTACTATATAGGCCCTTAACTTAGGCTTTAAACAATTAATAAGAAGGTAGATATAGAATATCTCTAAGAAGGCGTAGCTAAGTTTAATAACTAAAGAGTTATACTATTAAAGGAAATTCCTAAAGGTCTTGTTTTAGTTTTAAGTTAACATTTAGAGTTTTAATACTACTTTAAGAGAGTAGGTACCCTTATCTACGATACTATAGAGAAGCTACGCCTTTATTTCTCTCTAAGTTATATTAAGAACTAATCTACCTTTTTCTAAGAAAATAAAAGACTTCTAGCGCTCTTTAATATAATCCTTTAGTACTACTACTATAGCGCTAACGCGTTTAGTATCTGTTAGATAACTCTTTAGATAAGTGTTAAACTCTATTTCCTAGTTAAATAAGAAGGTCGTAATACTAGTATATGTCTTGTTTTTTAGTAGAATAAAAGGGGTGTTATAATAGCTCTTTTCTGTTTCTTTAACATAAGTTCGCTAGAAAGGCCGTTCTACTTTAAGAGAGTTATTAAATTTATATAGGTTTATTAAAGGAGCCTCTCTTTTCTTAAGTACTATAAGGTAGTCTTGCTTTTGTTTAAGGTACTACTTTACCCTTACTTAGGCGATCCTCTTATTTAACTTAGTCTTACTTAAAGAAAGGATTTCTATTAATATTTAGAGAGTCGTACTAGGTTTACTACTATCTACTTATAAAGAGGTATTCTAAAGAGTTACTTAAGAAGAGGCCTACGTCTTATTAAGGTTTATTTGTTGTGTCTACGTTATCGCTTCTTACTCTAATAGTCTGTAACCTTTTAGTAAAAGGAGAGAGATAAGAATGTTAAGTATATTTTTATAGAGTAGAAGAGGTAAGAGTTAATAAACAGTTATAGTATATTTAAAGGTATATCGCTACTTTAACTATAGACTTATCTCTAAACCCTCTTTCTTTTCCTTTTCTACTCTCTATTCTTATGTTCCTTAATACCTACTATTACCTTAGTCGTAACACGTAGTTACCCTGTACTTAATTTCTAAGCTATTATAATTTTACGTGTTAGCGTACCTAATATTAGTCTTGATTTTATGTAAAGGCTAAGCTTACTACTAGAGTATAAACTACCTAAAAGAAGGGGGCTACTTGTTCTTAAGCCTCTTAAGACAGTAGATAGCGCTAAATATAATATCCTAGGTAGGCTTTTAGTTATGTTAAAGATAGGATTAAATAAAGTTATAAATAGCCTGTTCCTAGCTAAGGGATAGGATCCTATTCTAGCCCTTATAGTGTTAATTTAGCGTGCCCTTATTAATCGCGTTACTTAGCGTCTTACAGTTAATCTTATATATCCTTGCTACTATAGATATCTTCTCTTTAAGATACTTAAGTAAGAACTGTTTAGTAGCGTTAAGGCGTTCCTTTTTGCTATAGCTAGCATTAAGGGTACCTAGTATAACGGTGTTAGTAGTAGTGTTGTTTATAGTGTTGTTTATAGTATTATTTATAGTACGTAAGGTCGTAGATGTCAATTTCATAAAGAAAACAGTAGATGTAGTAGTTGTAGTTAGTAATCAAAAAGATAGTATTTCTATGTAAAATACTATAAAATTTGATCTGGCCTATTTCGCTTACTAGCCTATTTCGCTTTCGTCGACTTATAGCGAATACAAAAAGACGACAAATTAAGCGAGTCGACGATTATAAAGTAACAAGCTTACTAACTGTCCCTCATACAGTCCCTCCTTTGCACCACAAGTACTTCTGGAATTGTACTTCTATTCCCACCATATACAGGTCAGATCATCCTAGTCTGATACATACGAAGTAATGCTTGCCTTGACAGGATGTACGGGGAAGATCGGGGGAGCGGTCTTTGATGCGCTTCTCACGAACCAGCTCATCCCACCCTCTCAGCTTGTGGTCTGTACCTCATCCAGCACGGAAGACGCACGATGGGACGCCTTCAAATCTCAGGGGGGTATCGTCCGTCATTCCAACTACGATGATCCGGAATCCATGGTGAAAGCGTTCTCCGGCTGCACCAAGCTCTTCCTCGTGTCCACCCCACGAGTTAGCATGGACTTCTTCGATGCTCCCCCAGGCCAGGGCCGGGAACGGCATCACACTGATGCTATCAGAGCGGCTCAAAAGGCTGGCGTAAAGCATATCTATTACACCTCTTTAGCCTTTGGGCCAGAATCCGTTGCCGGTGTGATGCGGGCCCACCTCCGCACCGAGGCTTTCCTCAAGGACTTGAAAGACATCAAGTTCACTGTAATTAGAGAAGGGCTGTACAACGAGTCGTGGCCATTGTATTTCGGCTATTATGACCTCAAAAAGGATGACCGGGACGAGGTCGTCACGGCTGGTGATGGTCCGATCAGTTGGACTTCTATTGCGGATCTTGGTTTGGCGTCTGCTTTGGTTGTTGTCGATCCCTCGGAAAAGTACGTCGGGAAGACATTTTACCTCTCGAACTCGAGAACCAAGACTCTCAAGGATATTGCAGCCATAGTATCCAAGGTTAAGGGGAGGGAAATCCGCTTGAAAACTGTCTCACTTGAGGAACATTGTGAATATTACATCACGAAAATGGGTAGGGACAAAGGAGCTGTTGAATGGTGGTGTACGAGCTATGCTGCTCTGGAGAGGAATGAGTGTTGGATCAAAGATAGTCCGTTCAATGAACTGCTATCGAGCAGAGGCAGGCAACCAAAACCTGTCGAGGAGACTATCGAAGAGATGTTGAAAGGCTGAAAGGGCTTATTGACGAATCACAAGACCTTATGCCCTTCGTATATTCCCTGAACCGTGAATAGAGCAACACGTACATATTCCCCTACCGCTTCTATCACAGTAAATGAGAAAATTTTCCATCTATTCTCAGACAAAGCTCTATACAGTGCTTCAATAACTACCCAGACATGTGCCCTCAAAACTCTGCTCACGCTACCTTCCTATCTCAACAGCCAATACCCCGAGCTTCAAACTTCTGATCATCCACCCTCATAATTCTGGTTTCAGGCGTCTCTTAATCAAGTATGTATCAACCACAGCTTGAGTATATTACCACTTCGTCCCAAACCACATTTCTGAAAGTTGCTAACTCTCCATCATCCACAATACCTCTGCATCTGCCCAAAAAGAATATCTGCAATGGATTATGCTCGGTTTAACACTTGATCGACCAGGTCCACATATATAGTGGAAGCTCTTCACAGGTTCATGATTGGAGGAGAGCGCAATGAAAGCTGGCGACTGAGTTGGAAATTTGTGCAGGAGAGAATATTTACAAGACGAAGTGAGATTCGAGTCTGACACAGCGGTTCAGGAATAGATAGATGTATACCAAATGCAAAATAGTAATGATATTGGACAGAAGAATCATGTGTATAAATAACATGGACGGATGTAGCGATTATCGCCTGATGCTCTAGGGTCAAAGCAGGCATCGAAATGAACAGATGACAAGTCAAAGTTGAGTCCATAGTACATGTATAATATCGTAGCTTGAAACACCATCTACTACTCCTACAGAGTGTGTTCGATTGACGTACCGATGTGGAAAGGCCCGCACCAGGAAGAAAACGTAGAAAGCTACAAACTTAGCGTACCACGCGCTCCGCTATTTTTAAACAGGTAAAGAGGAGATCTAGCAGCTGAAGGAGTTGTGCTATTCTTATCGCATGATAGCAACGACGGGTTTGAGATATCGCAACTCGCGGAGAAGATGTCCAAGGGATGTGAGGGTGCAAGGAGGCCCTTAGCGCTTCCCGCTTAGCATTAAAGGGGCGGTGTTCGATGGATCTTGGCGGATGACTATCCAAGGGAGACCCAAACACTTTCAAACCATACAACTAGTGAACCCCCCATAGCCAGTAATTGAAACATACCTTACTTGAGAAGCTGCCTCACCTACTTAATCGGGACCACCACCTAAGGTCGGGTCGGATTCGAGATCCAAGCCACATACATAATTATTGAGCTGAAAACTTTCAGTAGAGAAGATTATAGCTATCATTAAAAGGCTAATTAGGGTGTAATTCAAACCAAGCCAACCCCAAACCCCCCGAAAACGAAAACGCCAAGTGACTTCGATGTACCGCGCCGTACTTCTATGTGTGCAACGCAATCATGACTTGAGACTCTCAGCCAGGTGGTTGAAATCAAACCCAGTATCGCCACTAACCCAGCTCTGTTCTTTCGCATCGATCGCTCCAGCGGTCAATTGCGGTGGGTGAACATCGTTAGCAACGGAATATGTATCCTTTATTCCACTATCCGAATGATCGATCCATGGCGAGAGTTTATTGGCACTTTGCTCAACATAATTACGCCCTTGCTTGACGGTGCTGTCATCTGTCCAGTCATGATTTATATCTATATCCTCAACCCAATTGTCATGCTTTGGGTCTGAGGTATCAGGCCATGCATGATCCCTCATCTCGGGGGTCCATTCAAGATGTGGCGTATTGGATGAAATAGCGTAATTTGCCCAGCCCGGATCATGGTCAAAAGATTCGGTGTGAGGTACGTCCCAGTGAGGAGAATTGTGGTCATAATCACCAATGCTCACAGTGGCACCGGATATGAAGCTGTCAATGTTGGCTGCGGCGTTGCTATCAACAAGAGTAGATTCGCTGTCGATCGTTGTAGATTCGAAGCTGAGATTCTCAGCAGGCATGTCGAATTGTTGATGATGATATCCATAGTCATGCCCGGCAAAAGATGGTTGAAGTCCGGCAGTATTTGCTGGCGTTGCGGGGCCCTGCAGGAAGGGATCCACTACATTTTGATGTTGAAGATGCAATGGATTATCCACCCAAGCATTGAAGTTCTCGTGCATGACGGCTGAAAGAATTTGGCTTGGATGAGGCGAAGGAGACATACACGAACGGCGTGAAGGGGTAGGATTGAGGTAGCGCCAAGTGGTTTGACCCCCCTCACCAGGTCTTGCTACACAGAATGTCCAAAGGATGATAGCTCTGCGAGTGAATGGCATATCAGGTCCAGAACGGGATTGCACTTCCTGATACATTGAGATTTGGTCGACGAAATCCCGTGCCGGTCTTGTCGAGCCGACAAGATTGTCTCCTCCGAAGGATTGAGATCTTTGCCTTTCTTCATACTTCAACTGAAGATCTGTGAGGCGGGTAAAGATATTTGCCCAGTCCTCTGCCGGAAAACGCACCTTGAGGCGAGTCTCAACATCACTAACGGACATGATGTCGGCAGCGGTTAGTCTTGCTTTCAACGACGAATCCATATTGGGATCTCGATGCAGCTCGGACGGCTTGACGAGACACGTGAGGGTCTGCCATTCGCACCTCTCGTAGTTTCGACCGGGTATTGACACCTCTGACCGAGTGACCAGATCTGCTCCTTCAGGGGCGTGTGTTCCCATGAGGTCCAGTGACACGTCCATGTGAATTAGATCACAATTCAGCTCACCGGTACTGTAAAGAGGTTCCAAGTACGGGAACCTCTGCCGCCAATTTGAGATTCCATCCAGATCCCCACGATGAAGTTGCGAAGTCAGTCGCGAGTACCTGTGGGCGACGACTTCCTTCTCACAAAGATCCCCATATTCCTCTTGGGTCCGGGTAGAAGCAATAAGCAGCCAAAAGACAGCGGGCTTCATAGAAGCTTGTTGAGGGTTTATCAGCGCCTGGTTCAGATTCTCAAACTGCTCATATCGTATAGATGGCAGTCGACCTTCAGAAAGTGCCTTCAGACATGGGTCGTTCTTGAAGGAGTCCTCAAATCCATTCTTTGGACCCTTGTTGCAGGGGAAAAGACGGTCATCTATTTGATATCAGTCAAGTGAAAACGCTATTGAAGATGCAGCTCACATGCTGGGTGATCTTTCAAGAAGCCTTTCAGTACTTGTATGTGGCTAGAGACCTGCTTCCTATCTCGTGCCATAGATGGATCAGGACGCTGTCCTGGAGCAAGACTTTGCAGATAGGCAATCCAGAGGTATTCTTTAATAAGCTCATTACGGCCGTGGGGTTTGCCTTTGTAGGTGAACTTTCTTCGGCCCATCGCGGGTATTTCGATAAGGGCTTGTTTATTGTCAGTAAACCGGGAGAAGATGCGAGGCGAGGGAGATAGTTACCATCGAGAAAGGCAATCTCGAGAATTTCGGGCCATTTTGCATCCTCTTGATTGCCGTCACGGCCTTGACGGGCTCGATATGCCTGATACTGGGGGGAATCGACTATGGGATTGCGAGTGTACCTATGATGACGCCGCCGGCGTGTATTTTGGCGTCGTTGTTCCAAGGTGCCTTGCAGAAGTTGCCGTGGAGGTTGGGATGGCACTGTTGGTATAGAGTACATGGGTCTATCCGTTTGAAGCCTATGGCCTTTACCATCACGATATAGATGCACTGAAGCCAGGGTGCGTAGCTGGGCGTTGCCAGCCGCGTTAGAAAGAGGCTGTCTGGGCTGTAGTAGAAGTTCACTGGAATCCTCCAATGAAAGGTGTTGATAGTTAGAGGGTAGGATATGTCGACAATGGTCCATCGGTCATGTACCTGATCAAGAATGCTTCTCCTGGCTCGAGAACTTCGACATACAAAGCCGGTATATCGTCACAGGGACATTCACAAAACCGTAAGTTCACGAGGCTACTAGGAAGAGCGCTTGTTGGGTGGAATAAGGATTGCAGTAAAAAATGTTTGAAGGAATGACGATGTATTTCTTGGTAGTCAAGTAGGTAGCCTCAAGTGAGAGAATGTCAAAAGCTGTCTTGAGAATGAAGGGGAATTCCCAAGCTTATAAAAGAGACAAAGAAACACCCCACCTGAGTTTGTCCCACGTAAATAGAAGTATGGCTGAGATCTCGAAAGGGCTCTCATGCAGGGTAACTCCAACGGGATTGGATTGACCAGGTTATTCACCCCTGCCGAGACTCGACACCCTCCCCAGCGCCTTCGATTATCACAAAACGAGACATATTTTAGGCAACTCAGAAGCTAGGCCGATCGGATTCAATCCGTCGAGGCAAGGAAAAATGGTAGTATGGAAAGAACCATCGTTACTTCAGTGACTGCAGGAATGTTTCATCTTGCTGAAGTATGTAGCAATTTGACGGATCCAGGTCCCTTCGGGACCACCCACGCCGCACGCATTCAGCAAGGAATGCTTCAGGTACGGCATCTGGTAATTCTACAAAAATGGCACTATCACAAGTTATTGTCTCCATTGCCCCGGTCAGTAGAGGGAGGATGCGCCGTCAGGCGTCCCCAAAATGATAAAGGACGGATCGAGGTACTCCTACCAAAATGCGGGGAGCTAACATCTAAGCATAGAATCGTGGACGGTCCAATGATTCTGCGAAGGAGGCGAAATCAAGGTTCCTTGATTGAAGGGATGTCGCCAAAGGGTGGGCGGATTTTCGGCAAGGGAGACTTTCTGCTTGCGTGCGAACTGGGTTTTAATTGTGGCTCAAGTTTGCCGAGAAACATCCCTTCAATCATCACCAGCATCGTCGCCTTCAATGTTGAATTTCTTGCGACCTCCTCCGGTAAGTTTTTGCAACGCAACCTTGTTGACTTGGCTGCCGACCTTCTTCTGCATTTTTTCGATCTCCTCCTCCGCATCAACAGGATCGTTGGCAGCAAACTCCAAAACGAGCCGGCGACCAAGAAGATGGGTGTCTTTGAGCGCTTCCAGTGCGTTTTCGGCCTCACGGGCTGTAACGAAATCTGCGAAAGCAAAGCCACGAGCAGAGTGATCGAACTTCTTTGGCACGCGTACCGATCGAAGCTGACCATACGCACCAAACAGAGCTCGGACGTCTTTCTTTGATGCCTCGAAGGGCAAATTTTTGATGATGATCTTTGTTCTCTTGCCGGCCGCTTTCTTTGCTTTGTCCTCCTTCCGCCGCTCTTCCGCGGCATCGAGTCCTCTGTGAGATGCCTTGATCACGAGTTTGTGATCCTCTAAAGTGCATCCATCCATCGCTTTGAGAGCTGCCTGGGCCTGGGCCTTGGTTCTAAACTCAAGGAATCCGAAGCCCATACTGAGAACTTGACCTGGTTTCTTCGGGTCTGTCTTGGTATTCACGCGGGCCGACAAGAATCCGTCCAAAGGTTTGAACATTTCAGTGAGACGCTCGCTGGTGGTGGTAAAGTTGAGGTTGCGAACAAACAGGGTGGTTGTATCGACTGTCTCGATAGCCACGTCCTTTTCCAGAAGATCAGAAGCTGAAAGCTTTTGGTCTGCGGGCTTCTCAGCTTTCTGGTCGGATTGCACCACCGTAGCATTGATGCTAGTGCCAGTAAACAAATTTTTGGGTGCCTTTTCAAGGAATAAGACAGAATCTTTGATACGACGATAAGCCAGGCTTGAGAATGCCGCCTTTGCATGGCCCGGTTGTGCAAACTCGACGATAGCAATTGTACCAGTTGGAGGCATTAGAACGCGAAGAACCTGCCCATACTCCTCGAACATCTTCCTGAGCTCCTCCAGAGTCATTCCATACGGGAAATTCTTGACGAGAATAGCAGTATCACCCCGTTCACGTTTCTTGAACGCGTTCAGATCGACGCCATTTTTAGCAAAATAGGATTTGGCTTCTTGAATGACTGAGGTCTCTGCTAAAGCTTGCCTAACACCAGCATCTGCCGATGTGGGATCCAGCAAGTCGTGCTTTGACACCCCCAGCCGATCAGCAATGGCGGAATTGACCGCATCTTGATTCATAAATAATGAATTCCAGTTGAAGGTCATAGTCGAAGCCTCCGTTTTCTTCTTGATCTCCCTCTGTTTCTTGAGCGGCAGCTTGGCAAGGGCAAACTCATCCAATTTCTTTTCGCGTTTCCCAGCCGCGGGTAAAATATGCAGGAGACGACCTTGGAAGGGCTCACCGTCCAAGTTATGATACGCTTCGGCGGCAGCAGCGGGGTCTACGTATTGGACCAGTACGAATCCTTTACTAGCACCCTTGGAGTCGACCGGAAGATGAACCTAGGTATTATTAGTTAGCATCGAGTGATACTGAGATAATAATAGCACATATAAGGCAGAAGTTGAGCGCTTTCAGAAAACACGAAGTATCTACTAAAATTTTCGTCCAGGTTCACATCACATGCTTTAAAGCATAAGCTGTCCCTATCTGGATATTCATCATGAAACGCGAAGAACAGGAAAAGAGTAAGGAATAGTTCACAAGGGATTCGTACCTCTTCTAGTGACCCATACGGTGCGAAGTGCTCCCTCAGCTCCTCTTCTGATGCGGTATATGGTAGATTTCTCACGAATAGTCGTCCATTTGACTTAATTGCCTCAATGACTGGGTCGGGCTTTTCGTCTTCAGCCGCTTCCCCTTCTTCCTCAACTTTAGGTGCATCGACTTCAGGTGGTTGTTCCGTCTTGTTCGGCCCTGCCACCTCCGAAATCGATTCAGCCATGACGACATCAGCGTCTTCCTTTGCTGCAGTCTCTTGACCGACAGGAAGATCCGCCGGGTCCACCAGGTCCAACAACCTGTTTGTCCGGTTTCTCAGCCAGTCATCATCTGTTGCATCAGGAGCGACAGGTTCTGGAATGATCGGTTTGCTCTCCACAGGGACATCAGCTATGCCAGCTACTGGTACTGGATCCGCAGATATGACAGGCTCGGGCGAAGTCTTCTTCAGTTTCTTAGGCACGGCTTCATACTCTGCGTCACTCTCTGCCTCCGGTATTTCAATAGCCTGGATCTTCGTGGGCGGCTCATTTGTAAGGTCATCCATCGTCTGCTCAGCCCATATCTTTGGCTTTGATGCCGGCTGCATGACTTCCAAGAACTCCTTTAACTTGGGGTCAGACTCATCAACATCGCTGCGCTTTCTCTTCTGACCCGCATTGAGGTTGGTGGCGGGAGCTGCCTCTAGACGCTCCTTGCGGCTAGCCTTCGCATTCTCCCTTTCTTGCTCTCTCTGTGCTTTCCTCGATACTGGCAGAGTCGAATCAGATATCTAAAGTCGATTAGCCCACGTTAGGATACAAGTGTGTGCAGGCCTACCCACAGGACGAGCAAGTTCCACACCAAGCCTCGACATCCTTATGAAAGACCTGTTGAAGTACTTGACTGCCTTCGCAGCATCTTCCGGTGTCTTGTAGCCGACATAGCCAATTCTTCGGTGAGATATCAACTTGGCATCGGTGATCTCCTGCTTCGAGCTGAAGTGCTTCCTGAAATCATCCTCGGATATGCTAGGCGGGAGATTTTTGACGAATATACGTGAGGAGGCCATGTTCCTCAAGATGGAAAGTAGGAAGTTTCAAGTCTGAGCATTCTTGTGGAAGGTTGGTTTCGACATTTTCAAGTCCGGGCCAGAAATTTTTATAGGCAAGCTGGGTAAAAATTCCGCCGCACCGCCAATTTAACCTAATGGCGCTAACCTAAAGTGGAATCGCGCATCAATGATGGTCCGTGCCGTGGCATTACAGAAGGATCGTGGGGAGACCAGTGTCCAGCACAAGTCCAGGTCGAAGTGATCTGAACACCTTATACCGAGTCATTGCGTCTATCTACACCTCCTATAGCTGTACCAACACAGGTATCAACAAGCCGAAGACGTCTCTATTCGATTTACCTCTATCTTCCCGCATACCATTTGTCACGCAACTGTCCACAGCTCTCGAAGCTTCCGCAGTCGACTGCGCGCCCCCTTACCTTGCAGAGGCCCACGAAGAGGAGAGCCTTTGATCTATACAGAACAATATCATGTCATCGGAGAAATTGGCCGATTCAAAGGACAAGCTTAAGAGTACGTGTCAAGGAAAGGCTATAAGCCCGGCATTTTCTCTTGCCACCTCCCCGCGCAGTCCTTACAGCTGCTAACACTGTCTCTCTACAGCCGAGATGAATTCCATGGATACCACGATGAACGCGGAGAAACCAGCTGATTCTAAGGAGAAGCTGGAGGGTACGTATCAAGGTAGAGTATACGCCTTGGCCTTTTCTTTCCCCACGTCCCCGCAAGGATCGTCATACATGCTAACGCTGCGCGTCCCCTTGTAGCTCAGATCAAGTCTGCGGATATGGTGAGGATGGAGTCCCCTGTCGATGACTTCAAAGCTGGAGCCGGAAGAGGACGTTGACTGACAGTAACCAGACCGAGGATATGCAGCAAGAAGCTATTGATGTCGGTATGTTGCGCCTCCTGGAAACATAGCAACGGGAGGACCTCGATGTCCTCCACGCCAGCGAGCGGAAGCTGACTATCTTCTCCAGCACAAGAGGGAATTTCAAAATTCAGCATCGAGAAGGCAAGACCCACTCCCCTCTGCCTCTTCACCCAGCTAACATTGCTCATAGGATATTGCTCAATACATCAAGAAGACTGTACGGCCACTTCCCACAAGCATGCAAACCCCATAGCATGGTCTCTAACAGCCTCCAGTTCGATGAGCGGAAAGGGCCTACCTGGCACTGCATCGTGGGTCGGAATTTCGGCTCCTTCATCACGCACGAGACCAAACACTTCATCTACTTCTACCTAGGCCACTACGCGATCCTGCTTTTCAAAACCCAATGAGGTGGAAGCGAGAGAGAACCGGGGGGGAGAAAGAGAGGGAGGGAGAAAGAGAGCGAGCGAGCAGCCGCTCTAAATAGTCCGCGCAACTTGGTCCCCTAACAGGAAAAGAAACAAAAGGATAGAAAAAAAGCTAAAAAGAAAGCCAATACCCCCTCCCTCTTCTTTCCCTACCACTAAAAAACCGGCAACACGAAAAGCTTCACTTTCTCTTCCCCCTTCTTCTTTTTCTTCCTTCCATCTCTTTCTTTGTTGTTGTTTTGGAGTGCGTATCTGGGATTTTCACAACATGATCGTCTTTTCTTTTCTTTTCTTTTCTTTTCTTATCATGAGCCATCTGGAAAGAAAGAAAGAAAGAAAGAAACCGAACGAAGAAACGCAGGGGGGAAAATGTATCATGTATAGCAATTCGTCCGTTGTTATTCTTGTTGTTGTTATTATTGTTTGTTTGTTATTTACCTATGAAATGAAATACCAAAAAAAAAAATCACCAAAAAAGAGAAACATGTGCCCATCTATTACATTCCATTCCATTTCCTTGGTTGTTGAGTCTCGATTGTTGAGTACCTATATATACCTAGGTATATATATTTTCGTTACGCTAGTAGTAGGGAGTGAGTGAGTGGAATGGAATGGGAATTGGAATGCGAAAGAGAGATAAGAAAATGAAATGTGCCTCCAGTACTTCAAAGAAAAACACCATGGTGTTTATTTATTTACTTGTTTGTTTTGTTTCTTGGGTATTGATATCAGAGGATGTATAGGTGGTTAAGAAAGGGAATCAAAAGAAGTAGGGGGGGCGGGGGGGTTGGACCTATGTTACTCACATCTACACAGTGGCCAAGCTATCTTTTCCACCATATTACCTAGGTATCTGCACATATCACCATCTGAACAGGAACAAGCGAAGTATGATTGATATAATCAGTGCAGACGTTTTGATTCATCTATCCATTGAGAACCTTGGTATAAGGTGTGGTATCCATCGCTCGTAAAAGCAGAAAACTCAAAATCAAAAGGAAAATCCTGGATGCATCCAGATGCAATATTTCTTTTTTTTCCAATACCGTAGATCTCCTCGCAAACAAATGCAGCACGACCTTTCTCAGACCCGACGCAATGCACGCTGTAAAATCAAAACAAAAAAAACTCCCGGGTATGAGATACGTAGGGCTGGCGCGTAGCTCAGCCTTGCGTCAATTAAGAGACGCGGGCGCGGTCTCCACATCTATAATCCCGGCCAGGATCTGCTTCTTCAGCTCACTTAGCCGCTCATGCATGTCCAGCAACTCTTGTTCCCTCTCGATATTTCTCCGTCCTTCTGAATTTGCCACCTCCCGATGCAATGCCTCGTATTTCGGGTAGAAACTCCGATACCTTCTGGCTAGGTCCACCACCTTGGGGTTGAGGGACCTTTGAGAGCTAGAGGATACCGATGATGTGACACTGGAGGATTTTTGGTGGCGCTTGTAGATCGGTGAACGGCTAACTTTGACGTTGGGATGTGCTGGGGAGGCCGAGGAAGAGGTATGACCAGAGTAACTTTCGATATCGGAGGCGTTGGTCGGGGGTGAGGAGGCCAGCGGCGAAGATTTCTGCGGAGAATTACCCTTGGCCTTATTTGAATTGGAAGATGTTGATGTCGTGGTGGCCCGGGAGGACTGGCTGGCATCTGAGACACGGTGATTGTGGCTCTCCTTAACCTTCTTACTCAGGGGGGTGCTCGAGTCGCTGGTCTCTTCCTCATCCTCACGTGAGCGTTTCATAGGGTTCGGCTCCGCCTTTGTAGTGGTCATATAATCGTCTTCTTCATCCGACTCACTGACGAACTGTGATGAGAGGACTTTACCAGCCGGCTTTTTGGGCTCTTTCGCTTTCTTGATAGGGGCTGGCTTAGGTTTCGTCTTCGACAATAATCGCTTCGCTTGGGCTGCCTGCTCGCTGACCTTCTTCGTTTTCGTTACAGATGGTTGAGACGATGGTCGAGCCGTGCTCTCCCCCTTCGCCTTCGGGTCCTTCTTCTCACCGAATAGATCTTCATCCCCATCATTAGACGTGTCACGGCCTGAGTCCTCCGCCTTCTGGACATTGATCTTGGGAGCTCTCTGAACTGGGCCTTGCGCAATCTGAGCTTGAAGCTTGCTCAAGCACTTTCCCGTACCACGCTCCGCTTTTGGCAGGAGTCGGTCCCACTGTGGCTCCGAAACACCCAGTCGCAACTTGTCATACTGCTTGACCGCGTTGTCAATCGCCCGCTGCCGATCGTCGCTCGTCTCGTAGTCATAGCTCCAAACATCCAGCTCCTTGTAGAAATTCCTCCTCAGCTCCCACTTACCAGTCGACTGGTTTAGATCTCCGACCTTCTGCAGTGCTTGCTTGAGATCGCTACTCGAGGCATGTGGGATCTTATCACGAAGAGCATCCTCGCTCGTGGGACCGAGGGCGAGTAAATGTACGACCGGCTTGCGGGTGGCCTTTGCTTGCTCGGCTTGTTGTTGCGAGAGGGGGACAGAGGTGGGACCGAGAGAGGGGGAGCCCGTGCCGCTCGACTGACCTGACCGGGTCGTATCGCTGGAGAAAGATCGGTTCTGGGAGAGGAGCTTGCTCCTACTCGTCGCCTTTGCAGGCGGCCCGCCTCGCCGTCCTGAGGGGACGGGAAGGCCCACGCCATCCTTGATATATTTCGTACTGCCCCCACGTCAATACGAGCTTCCCAAGCATCACCAGCCTGACCACTTACGTATTCTCCGCCTTCTTGGCATTCTCTGAAGCCAACGAACTCTGTAGAGCTGCCAGAGCTGCATCTGTAGATTTAGCAATGCTGGGGGTGGCGGCTGGAGCGGTCCTGCTGCTCGGCGGAGGGTTCTTCTTGGATGCGACGAAGCCCTTGGGGGCAAACATGGCTAGGAATTGGGGGTGCGGTTTCTCAGCTGAGACACGGTTTATCTGGTGGGGCTTCACAGCGAGTGAATTTGAGGATCGCGACTGGGATTCGGAGTCGGAGGTGGAAGTTCGATAGAGTTCTTGGGGGAAAGGATCGGTTGATGTAGCAAGATGTTGGGTTTTGGTTCCGTATTGCAAGCTCTGTATGTTGGGAAGTGGATTGTTAGCAAAAAGAGGTAGGTTCTCAGTATTGGGGCGCTCTGGAAGAGAGCACCGTTATGGCTATTGGCACAAAGCTCAATAAGAGCCAGTGCAAGCTGAAGAACTCGCAACAGTCTTATCTAGGACTCGCCGAGCAGAGATGGAGAGTAAATGAGTGAATGAGAGAGTGGGAGAAGCTTACGGGATGTTCCCCCAGGGACAATTGGAGGGGTTTCCCATTGTTGTAGCAAGCAATCATCTCCTCGATCACGCTGTCCATCAAGGTCAGGCCGAAGACATTGGGGACGGCAGTGCCTGGCTTGGAAGGCTGCGGCGAGCCTTCCAACACCAAGCCCGACTGTGGGATAACGAGAGCAGGCATTTTGGAAGGTTGAGGAGAATGAAGCGGGAATCGTAGAGGATCTTGTAAGTGGGCAGGCCCGAGACGGCGAAGGGCTATGGTGAATGCATAAAGGCGATATCAAGGTGCAATTCTCACCGACGGGATGATTCGATATTGGGGCGGAGGGCAGTGAATGGAGTGATGGGGATGTAGTCTGTAGAGATGGAGAGGGAGGAATAGGAGAGGATAAAAGGAGAGAAGAGTGGAAAGAGAGGAGGAAGAAAGAGGGAGAGAGAAAGAAGTTGAGAGGGGAGAGAGAGAAAGAAGGTGAGGAGAGTGAGGAGAAGCAGAGAGGAGTGAGAGAGAGAGGAGAGAGAGGAGGAGGCCTCATTGAGGGGATTGCCTGTCGGGCGAGAACCAAGAACGAGGCGTTCCTCGCTCAGCCAGCAGAGCAAGAGGCTACGGCGGCCGGCCCGTGCTACGACGCACTGCAGCTGCTGTCGATGTAACATGTGCGAGGTACAGTAAGGGTACGTCCCAATACACCCATACCAGGGCAGCGGTCTAGGTACCTGAGACGTACCATCTGGTATATGGCCGGTTTCGCCCGTCTCGGCTGCCGTAGCCGCTGCGGGCGCCAGAGAGAAGCCAGGCGAGAGGCAAAGAGAGACGATTCTGGCCCCGTTGATCTTGGTCTTGGTCTGGATCTTAGAACAAAAACCATGGGGACTGGACTGTCGACAGTGCTGGAATAGAGAGAGGTACGTTCCATCTACCATATTACCATGTATCATGTACCGCGTACTATCATCTACAGTTACTTCGTACAGAGCACGTCCTGTACCTCTGGACCGGATAGACAGACGGTGCTGCACCATGTCGCATGCGGCATGGATCACATCGTCCCGTCCCACTGACGCTGCATCTGATTTGCCAGCCGAGCATCTGCGACGGAGTAGGACAGGAAGAGCTACGGAATAGCTCCAGCTCGGGCCCTGCTGGCGAGAGAGAGGAGGTGTGAGGTGTGAGGTGTGAGGCAGAGGCGGAGAGGCGGAGGCGGAGGCGGCCAAGACAAAGAGACAACAAAGAAAGACACCATCAAGGGACACGAGACGCGTGCCAGACCAACAATGGAATCAAGTCGCGGGCAGGGAGCTGAAGATAGATATAGAGACCGGGATATGCTTGGGATATACGGTATACCCTTATTGACACAGGGACTCTTCTCGCTTTGGCTCTCCAGAGTTCCAGCAAGAACCCGGAGGAATGCAGCCTCTTGCACAGGCCCGTCCCTGCTGTACCATATGATGCACATTGACGACCACCCTGACCCTGAGGATCTGAGCCTGAGCCTGAGCCTGATCCCGAATCCCGAATCCTGCATCCTGATCCTGAGTTTCTATAACCGGCTTCCCAGTGCTTGCCGGGCCGGGATGCAGAGGGATTCAGACTTCAGACTTCAGACTTCATACTTCAGACTGCAGACCTCAGACGACCTCACGACCTCCGACCAAGAGCTACGACAAAAGCACTTTCGAATCTCGATACTGTTGGCCATCGGGCTATTCAACAATTCTGAATCACTGATCCAGATCTGGTGTCAGATTCCTCCCCCCCTCAGCGCCCACAAAGGACTACTCGCCCGACTATCTCGACCATCCCAGGAATCTACCATAATAGGTACAAACTAACGTCTATAGCCCAAACTCAAAATTCCCTTTTTGAGCCCGGCAGCATCAGCGATCCACGCCTTCGCATCGTACATCTCCCCGTGTCGCATGGCCCTGCTTCTTTGCCTGTGCGCCGCCGTGATTGGCCCCGAAACACGATCTATCGTTAGTAGTATTGTTGTTCGGGCAGGTCTTCGAGTCCGGATTTGTATACTGTACCGTCCTTGTAGTAAGTCTATAAGTACCACACCCTCCTCACCCCCTCGTCTGCCTGCTGAGCTCCTGGGACGCGCGCATCGATCTATACTATACCATGCGTACGGCACGGAACCACCGATCCCTCATCTCGCATCTACCGTACTGTTATCTCATCTCCTCTCGCCTCTGACGAAACACTGCGCGCGGTGGCTGGGACGCTGCTCTGTCGGGCTGACCGTCTGACTGTTTCGAGTCGTAGACGACGTATCGAACGGAATGCTCTGCTGCATTGCTTACTAGAAGAGATAGACAGAGCGGCCGGTGTGGCGACGGCGTCCCTTATGTTCTGGAATCCCCACCTTCCATCAGATATCGACAGTAGGTAAGGTAGTGCAGTGTCTCCCGAGTCTAGACCTCTCTCTCCCGAGAGACTCCCGAGGCTGACCCGTGCTGCGTATATGGACGATTGATATTGCAGCCAGCAAGATTGAATTTCTGGGAGAATTGCTACGATGTATCTCCCTCGCGTCTCAGGTACCTCGTGCATACCTAGTGGACATAGAGCTTTTCTCTGGTGCATTGCTCCTGTGGAGAGCGCCGGACTGCAACGTTCTCCATTCTCCATTCCCTCAACAAGTGTCGTCTTACGTGGGACTCCTCACAGAGAAACAGGCAAATAAAGAAAGAATTGGAGAAACAGAAATGAAAGGCCCGGGACCTCGTAATTTGTTACCTCCAGCGCCCAATCGGCCCTCTTCCGCTTGAATACCCCCACGAGTCGATGGCACGGTGCTTTGTGTTGGTCGCATTCCTCAGCTCGCTTTTTGTCTCCTGCGTCTCGGGAGGTCTCACCACCCCGTGTGTGCCCCGATCTCCTCTCTCCGCTCGCCTCCAAGCTCTCCCTATGGAGTAGTATGTTTCTGCGGCTGAGCTCCGTCATACATACGAGACGAACATACACCACGACGGCCGAGCTTCCCAGGAATCCCAGGAAGAGGCGGTCAATGAACATCATCGCATCCCGTCCTCGTGTTCACACGGCCCGCTGCCCGCACGGCGTGTACCTACGTAGATACCTCCGTCGCGCCGAACAGCCTTCCCGCATGCTACCTACCTTACCTTACCGCCGTCGAGGTATTATCCAATGGGTCATGTGACGACAATCCCACCACTCTCGGAGAATCAACCCCACACGCTGCACGCCTACCGCCAACGACCAAACGTTCAACATGCCATGTCTAGGTGCTTAATAGTTTAATGTACGGTATCCTGTCTGCCGTTGTTTTTATTTACTCAATAAGAGCGTAATGATTTCGGCCCGGTCTAGTATCTACATAAGGAACTCGGACGCCAAACCTCTCTAGAAAATAAAGTCGACCAGCTCTGGACCGCTATTTGCACGTGGAAGTTTCCAGTTGCGGAGGATCACCTCCTCCTTGTTCGGGACCGATCTACCCAGTCTTGCTGTTGCTATTACTGTCGCTGTCGCTATTCATTATCACTGTCGCTGTCGATACTTATTATCACTGTCGCTATTACTGTTATAGAGTTGAATGTAATGTTCAACTACCCTGTTTGGACACGTTCAACGGAATTGCGGATCCTCCAGCTTCAAACTCTTGGTCAGAGGTGTTAAAGGGGTCGTCGTCTATCTTACTAAAGGAGCTAGAGCTAAGGTAGAGAGATCGACTAGTGTCGATTCTGACAAGGCGAATAAAGAAAAGCTTTCTAACAAGCCTAAATGAGTGGCTCCTAAAAGTCGAGATAATACGGGCCCGGTGCCAACACGGTTCTTCCGATTAGGCGCTCTCCCGAGAGATCTTGTCTGCCTTGGACACATGAGATTCCGAGTTCTGTCGGCTAACAAAACCGAAGCCCATCTGGTATTCAGCTCTAGGATGATGAAATGAATACCAACAAGCCTTGGAAGGACTCAAGCTTCGCCACCTTGAATCAGATCATACTACAGTCGTCCGCTCTCTAGCTGAGATTGTTCAGCATGCTCTAGCACTAAATAATATCATAGCGACCGTTACTCCCCGCTCTCGGGATATGTGGACAGTTCTTGAGGACCAGATTATAGTATCAACGACGCACATGATCGAATTGAATAAGCCTCTTTCAGAAGAACTTATTCTGCTTTGGTCTCGGGGTTTGATATTCATTATCGCTGTCGCTGTCGCTGTCACTCTCACTCTCACTATTACTGCCGGTGTCACCATTACTGCCGCTGTCTGAAACTTGCGAAAGTAGTCTAGCACATGCTCTCAAAGGATTTGGTATCTCTGCTTCGTTTGTGCGACACCTGGGAGAACTTCCTCGCATATGTAGGCGCTCAAGCGCTTTACGAGCCATTTTGTAGTGATATTAGAGCATAATCTGTCTAACTTTTGGATCAGTCAAAGTCAGATAAGGTAAAGGGTAATGATAAAGTTGTTGTGTGTAGATTATACAGGCTTGTTGTAACTTGTAAATAGTCAGGCATTCGGAATCTAGGTATCCAGACTTTGGAGCTTGTTAGATGAGATGCGAGATTGTCTAATATAAGGAAGGAAATATCACCTCGATAGCCTGAAGAAGAGAACAACCCGGCCGGTACATGGAATTACTGGTAGTATGTAGGCATGTCTTCTCGACTTGGAGAGCATAAAGATGTGCTTATCTCCCTGGGCTACTATTACCTACCCTATATCCTAGAATTACTCAATACACAATTCTTCTACCCATACCTTTGCCTGACAATTGGTAGCAACACCTCGTTGCGATACCTCCATTCAAGGCCGGACCACCCATACCGATTATCGATACCAATCCCAAAGCCCAATACCAGACCTGATATGTCGCTATCGCTATCTATTACTGCTGTCCCCATTCACTATTACTGTCGCTGTCACTATGTAATATCGCTGTCGCTGTTACTGTCACCGTTGCCCAATTGATATCTGCCTCCGAGTATCGATTCTATCGAAAGGGAAACACGCGGACCACCTTGGTGAATCTAAAGCGTAAAGGGTAGGTACTCGTGGGTGATTCCACGCAAGGCACAGAGAAATTACGCTGCGGGGTATTCGAAATGATCTATCGTAACGTAAGATCGATCCCAGAAAGTTATGGCGCTCCTATTTCGGATCGAATGGCGTTGACCCGTGACCAGTCACCAAAATCCTGCCAGACGATAGATAATAACCAAAGCGAACCTACCTATCCTTCCGCAATAAGTGCAAATTCTCGGCAGTTCCTTTAACTGAGGAAAGTAATCTAGCTTGAATTGTCGGTGTCGTTTCGTGATGACCTGGATTTTGCAGAAGTAGAAATTGTCATGAAGGTAATGGTGGAGGCTTCGGGGCTCCTCAACCTGAGTACAAGGCCTTTGATCTTTCTCTTCCTCTTCCTTCCCCTCGTCTGACAACGTTCTTGCGAAGTGGTGCAGTCTCTTGCAATAGCAGCAGTAAATTATCTGTTGTAGGTCTCGATCTGATAGAGCAAGGAATGATTCTCTTTCTTGTTGCCCCGCTGTGGAGCAACATTAAACCTACCCGACCAGTTTGTGAACGGAGGGAGTGCCTCGTTATTGATTCTTCCTAGATATACAGGCCTAGTTTGGCGTATGTATAGCGACAGCTCAAATTCAGGCCAGCGGCGGAGGGTGTCGGAAACAAGCTCACGATTCGCTGCAAGAGCTCTCTCTGCTGGAAGACCATTTAGCTTCTTTGGATCGCATAGAATTTGCTCGGGCACGGGGCGTAGAGAGGCGACTATCCATCCTCCAGATTACATGGAGAGGGCTTTTGAACATTAAGGAATCTTCTGTTACGGATCGAAAAATGTGTGGGCGCTTCTTGGAATCGGCCATGAGGCTCTGCGAGTCTCACACCGGGAGTCTCGGAGCCTCGCGCTTTCCGAGGCCGAGCTAGACCCATCTCGCCTCTAGCGCCGCATGGGCCCCCGACGACGTCATTGTGGATTGCACTATTGCCTAGACCAGGATAGGTATAGCGCCACAGCTGACGAAGAGAGCTTCACGGCTTTGAAATCCGGGCGGCCTCCAAAACAACAACTTGGTCAATTGACAATTGGATTTCTGTTCGTTGCAACAATCCCCTACAGCAATCATGTTCGCACGACAAGCCTTCCGGGCTGCTCAGCCATTGAAGACCGTAAGTGATCCTCCATTCCCGGGCTTGCGGGCTCGTTTCCAACGAATTGAGGCTGATTGCTTCCTAGCAATACCGTCGATATGCCACCGAGCAATCAAGCGGCGGCTCAAACACTCTGCTGTATGCGGGGGCTGCCGCCCTCTTGGGAGCTGGAGGGTACTACTACTTCAGCCAAGGCGACAATGCGGCGAAGGCCAAGTCAGCCGTGAAGGAGGCTGAGGACAAGGCCAAGGCTGCTGTAGAGAAGGTTGAAGGCAAGGCCAGCAAGGCTGCCTTCACCGGTGGCGACCAGGGCTTCATTAGCTTGAAGCTCGACAGTGTCGAGACTGTGAACCACAACACCAAGAAGTTCCGCTTCGCATTGCCGGAGCCCGACCAGGTCAGCGGCCTTGCTGTTGCGTCTGCTCTCATAACCAAGTTCAAGGGCCCAGCGATGGAGAAGCCCGTCATCCGACCATACACACCCATCAACGATGAGGGTATGGTCAAACCCCTGAACTGTTTCTGAGGATTTTCTAACGTCTGTTCTAGATGAGAAGGGATACTTGGAGCTCCTTGTGAAGCAGTACCCGAATGGGCCGATGTCCGAACACCTGCACTCTATGGCGCCTGGTCAGCGACTCGACTTCAAAGGACCTATCCCAAAGTACCCATGGTCACCGAACAAGCATAACCACATCGCTCTGATTGCTGGAGGAACCGGAATCACGCCCATGTACCAACTTGCACGCGCAATCTTCAAGAACCCCGACGACAAGACCAAGGTTACACTGGTGTTCGGCAACGTGTCAGAGGAGGACATCCTGCTGAAGCGCGAGTTCGAGCACCTGGAGAACACCTACCCCCAGCGATTCCGCGCCTTCTACGTCCTTGACAACCCGCCCAAGGAGTGGAAGGGTGGAAAGGGCTTCGTCACCAAGGAGCTCCTGAAGACCGTCCTGCCCGAGCCCAAGGAAGAGAACATCAAGGTCTTCGTCTGCGGTCCCCCTGGCATGTACAAGGCCATCTCCGGCCCCAAGGTCTCCCCCACCGACCAAGGAGAGCTCGACGGTATTCTCAAGGAGCTCGGATACTCAAAGGACCAGGTCTACAAGTTCTAAGGACTGGACTGGACTTGACCTGCTTGGGATGAGGGTATCACACGTGTACTATTATTAGGAAGGATATCAGGATGATGATCACGAGACATAGACAGACAGAAAGGCAGAAGATATTATTCCGTAGATACGAAATTCAAGATCGCGCGTGTCTCGTCCCTATGCTTCCAGTGCCAAAAATCATGTATCCACCACACTTTGCACTCCCGTAGCAAACCTGCTTCAATTTCTCTAAGGTAGCTACCTTACCTTAGCTTAAGGTAGCTGCTTGGTATCACATAACATAACATAACATCACATCATCCCCCATTCTATATCCTATATCCTACATCCGATCCTCCCACGTTAATCCCCACACAAAAACATCCCCCTTCCGATTCCGACATCCCCCCCCCCTTTTTCCCGAGCTTCTCCTGTCCCTCCCCTCCCGAGTCCGGCTATTTCTATACCCGCACCCGTAGCGCGCCCGTGTTGAAAAGCGGGCCGGTGGCCGTTCCGTCGGTCGACTTGTAGATTTGAGATTTGGTTGGGCTTTTCTGAGAGGGGTTCGCTATTCATTTAAATAGATAGATGGATAGTTGGATTGGTGGATTGGATTTCATTAAAGAGGTTTTTAAGTAGGTAGATATATATCCTTAGATAGGTAAGGTAGGTAATCATCAATATCGTAACTAGGTAAAAAGGAATCGGAAAGAAAGGAGGGACTTGGAGCCTCTATCTGTACCATGGCTTCTTGGGAGTAAGGTTAAAAGCCAATTGCGCATCTACCTTATACTAGAAAATAGACCGATGTTTTGCCGAAAAACCCCTGTAAAAACAAGGGTATTCTCTTAATTCTCATTAGCTCGCTACCCGGTTCCCTGCCTTAGGCCCCTACACGCGCTGTACGCGCTCTCTTACCTACCTACTACCTACCTACCTATATATTCTTTTTGACGCGTATCCTTCCTCTTACCTCTTCCTTACTCTTTACAGATCCTTCTGTTTCGTCTGTTTCAAACCGCTCTCTACCTACTGCCTAGCTGTTCTACCTTAGTTCGTAATAATAGAATCCCCTACGCTAACCCCTATACTAACCCTTACGCTAACCCCTATACTAACCCTTACGCCGTCCCCTTCTATTTAGTGCCAGATCTGTAGCTTACACTATCCTACTATCGACTTTACTGTTAAGAGGAACAAGGCCCGTTACTAGACGTGTTTTTAGTGTAAGGTATGTAGTTATAGCTTACTATAGTAAAGCTAACCTTTCTATCGCTATATAAGATCGTATATAGTAGACTCCTTTACAAGATCTTGATCCTAATACTACTAGGGCGCGCCTTACCTGTTAAACCGCTACCTAGCTAGCCTCTAAGGCCGAGCTTATAAATGCCCCTACTCTAAAACGTCCTTATAGACGCCCTTACTAGAGCGTTACAATCATAATTTAGCGTCTCCCTCTAGCGCTATAAGGCCGCCCTCTCCTTATAGACGTGCCTACACCTCTATAGTAAAGAGGCCGCCCTTACTAAGATCTAGTAGACACTACTCTAACCTATAGAGGCTTTATGATATATAAAGACTTTGTTTCTAGGCCGCTTTTAAGTCTATAAAAGGCTGTTATAACAGATAACCTAGAATTACGGCTTTTTATATAATCCTCTAAGTTCTACGACCCGAACTTTACGCTACTATCTATCTCTAAGCTCTATAATCTATACTAGTTTTATGATCCCTAACTCTCTCCTAAACTCTTAGATCCTTTCTTCTCTTCTAAACTCTTAGATCCTTTCTTAACCCTATAAGCCCTAGTTATACAGCCCTTATAACGGTCTAGTAGTAGTCTATAACCCTCTATAGCTAGAGACGATCCTATGCCTAGTAGACCTAGTAGACGATACCTAGTAGCGTTCTTGTCTAGCTTTAACATTAGGGCTAAGGCCTATAGTTTAGGCCGTATAACACAGGTCTATTATTACTACTATACTTTATAGTAGGTTAAGGAGGGTATATTATATTACCTTAATAAGGAGGTAGATCTCTTACTTATTACTAACCTACCGCGCTTTTTATAAAGGCTCTTAGATAAGAAAGATACTTGTAGCGTAGACTTCTTAAGAAGTATATAGAGGTATAACTTAGCGCTTATACTTACGTCTTATAATTTTACGTAAGACACTTGTTTTAATACGTTATAAAGTATCTACGTCTTCTTAATCTATAGCGAGCTCTACTACCTCTAGAGGCCCCTAGACACGTTACTAGGCTAAACCCCTTCTTTTACCTAGCTGTTTATTTACGACCTAGATTATACTAACTCTATTTAGTTATAGACATTTATAGGTTTAAACCCTAAGGTCCTTTACGAGCTTTTGTAATAGCTTTGTAACAATAATCGTTTTATAAAGGTATATAAGATAGCCTATAAGTAGCTCTATAAATAAGAAGGTAAACAAGAAGGCGTTTTCTAGATACTATTAAATCTATAGATATAGCTAGTTCTAGAGTAGGGTACAGATTATCGTAAGTACAACCTACTTACAACTAGTAACGAGCTTGCGGCTATTATTACGTATAAAACAATAAAAGTAACGTGCTATAATATTGTTCTTATAGTCTATAACCTAAGTACAAACAAGCGCCCTCTTAAGTAGATTAATCTTACGACTATAGTGTATATACCCCTTTACTACGTGCTTTTCTTTCTGTATAAGGACTATAGCTAGTACTATAGGTTAACTCTCTATAACTAGAACAGTACTTATTAGTAGACCTGTCTATAGTAGCGCTAGTTCTATTAGTACTGTCTTATAGCCTACAAACGCTAGTTTTTAATCCTCTACTACTCTAGACGCCTATTCTAGTAATATTATGTTAATAGTTACATCTATACTAAGTATACTACTCTTAACTAGATTAAGTAGAACTAAGATAAGATACAGGCCGATCTTTACTAAGGCTTAGTAGATACAATAACTTGTAAGGATTATATTAACCTTAAAGAGCTTAGCCGTAAGGTAATCGTCCTTTTAGCCTCTTATATAAGAGGCGATAAGAGTATATAATAGTAGTATTAGGACTTAATAGCTATCGTCTGTTACTTTAGTAAGCTAACCCTTTTTATTACCTTTATAGCTAACCTAAACTAGCTAGAGATTAGGGATTAGCTGTTACTAGGCTAGACAGCTAGTAATTAGCCTAATATAGTAGTCTACGTCTTTTACTAGAAGGTTAACGAGCTACTAAAGGACGTCTATAAGGGTATTTTTAGGCTGTATAGTACTTACGTTTATACGATTAAGTACTAGAAACGCGGCCTACTATATATATACCTATTAGTATTCCTTTAGGTAGACTTAGATTACCTTATACCTAACTAAATTAATAAAATTGTCTGTACTAAGCTTTTACTTTGTTTATAAGACCTGTTAGAAGAGTTAGTAAGAGTTGTTATAGAATAGATAACCTACGGCCCTTATAAGGATAACAACCCTAACTGTCCTTATATATAGAGTAAGACGCCTAATAGCCTAAAAACGTACTTAAAACTCTTTTTTAAGGCCTTTATAGAATAGACGATTGTCTAAGAGAATTCGTACTCTAAATACTAACGCTAAGACAATAGGTACAAGTTTATAGTCCCTAAACTAGGCTACCCTAGCTAAGTAATAACCTATAACAATCGTTAGGTAGTTCTTTATAACCTGTACCTACTTTAAAAGTTTTACTCTTATATTAACGTTAAGGTTTGTATAAGTATTAAGGCCGTAAAGTATATGTACAAGTACGTTTATAAAGGTTTAGATTACACGACTATAGCCGTTTTAAAAACAGATGATATTAACGAGATTATATAGTACGTTTAGGCCTGTTACGTAAGGGTAATAGAGGCGTACTAGTGTTTGTTTAATTTTAGGTATTACTAAGAGTTCTTATACGTTAAGCGTTTAGCCTTATACTTAAAGGGTTAACAGGCTGTCTTTTTTAACAAGGAGTTAACCTCTTCTTAGTTAGCCGTAAAGGCTAAAACAGCTAAGTTAACCTTAATAGGCTTCTTTAACTATAATACCTGTTAGGATCCTAATCTAAAAAGACTGTACTAGAAGTTCCCTAACTACTACGTATAGTATAAGAAGATAGGGTAGTAGCGCTTATAGTAAAAGGGGTAGGCTATTAGCTGTATATACTACTATAGTCCTATTATAAGTAAGTGTTACTACTTACGGCTCTTACTTACTATTGTTCCTAGTCTAAAATCGTTTAAAGAGCTATACGAATTTGACGGCTAAACCTACCTAACGTATTACGCTATGTACGTAATACGTAAGTTATATAAGAGTGATTAGAAGTGGTTTTAATACTTTAATAAGGCTAAGCTCTTTACGTCTAAGAGTAGGTTATAGACGCTTTTTTTGTTAGACATCTGTTACAAGGCTATTACAGATCTAACGGCTTTATAAGATTAGTTTAAGGATAATCTGTATAACGATCTATACTACTAGCTTAAGTAGGCGCCTACTAGCTCTTTTCCTTTCCTGTTACTTAATCCTTACTACGATTATAGACTGTTTCTAATAGAAAAGGGGCTTATAGATCTAGGTAAGTCTCTAGTAGGCGTATAGTTACCTAAAAACAGGTTTAATTAGTCTTAGGTAGAGGCTGTAAGGGAATAGTACGATCCTATAACAAAGGCTACTCTAGCTAAAGATCTTAGACGAGATTTAAACAAGGGCTAGAAGAAGTACTTTAATACTATTATTATAGCTATAGAAAACAGCCTAGAAATAGCCTACTTCTATCTCTAAGGCCCTAGTAGTACTAGTAAGACGTACCTTTACTAGACCCTTTACTACTACTTTTAGGGCTTAGGTAAGGCGGTTTTCTATATTACCTCTATAAGTATTATAGGCCTCTTACTACTAGGTAGCTATACCTCTTACTCTTTATTTAAGATCTCTGTTCTTATATATAAGGCGTCTAAGAGTATAATAACTAAGACTTTATAGGCTAGAAGGCTCTTACAATAGGCTAATTTAATTATTTAGGACAAGGTTCCTATATAAAACAAGTACTATTTTAAGGTAGTCTACTAGCTGTTTATTAACTTATAAGGTACTATAGATAACGTTCTCTTTAGTAGTATACCTATTATCCTTAGTAAGGACTTTGCTTAGATCCTCTTAGTCGTCTGTTATAGCTTGTAGGCTAATATCGTTATAGTATCTCTTTAAAATACGTAGATCTAGCCGCGGCTTAAGTAGTTACGCCTATAGACTAATATATAGGTAAGAGATAGTCTACTAGATTAACAGTTTGTATAGTAGATTAGTAGCCTACTATACGACCCTGCCCTTTATAGCTAGGTAACGATACCCTTATATATCTCTTAGCCTTAGACTATACTCGAGCTTATTAACACTATTTACCTAAAGGCTCTCTTATAGTAGGCTGTTATAGACTATACCCTCTTTTATAAACAGGTAATCCTGTCTGCCCTAAACAAGACTATAACAGAGCTAAATTACTTAGTCTACAGTCTGTTTAATCGTAGAGGTAACAAACGTACTTATGTAGTAGTCGACTTAGTAGACGTAAACAATACTAACCCGGACGTTATAGTACTACTAGTTAAGTACCTATAGAGTATTAATCTCTTATTACTACCCTTATTAACCTTAAAACTTAAGATAAGGACTCTAATTATAGTATTATAGAACCTATGCCTCTAGTAAAGGTTGTGTAACAGGTCGTAGATAGTCGTTACTAAGCTACGGCCCTACTATATTAAGGCCTAGTTTATCGGTAGTAACTTTAATAAGTAGTTATAGACGATCTTACGTATTAAGTTATCGTTAAATAAGGAGGACGCTCTCTCTTTTACCTTAATCTATAAGTAGTTTCCGGTCTGTCTAAGCTTTACTATAACGATTAACAAGTCCTAAAGATAGTTGTTTATACGTATTAGGCTAGATTTATAGTTTCCTGTTTTCTCTTATAGTTAGTTCTATATAGCTGTCTCCTAGGTTACGTCTATAGTAGGCCTGTCTGTTCTTTTACTAGAGAGGGTAAGTACTACTACTAATATCGTCTACCTAGAGGTATTACAAGATATTAATCTAATAGAGTAATCCTTTATAGTTTAATAGCGTATAGCGTTAGCTATATACCTATAGCGTTATCTATTTTTATAATACTATATATATTGTATACTATATATTATTCTTCTATAGGTATTATATCTATAGTTTACGGTCTGTTTTTACTGTTTATAAGTGTTAGAGAGGTTTTAGGTATATGCTTTAGTGTAATTATTCTAGTTCTATTATATAACCCTTATAAAGGCGCCCTTTATAGGACTTAGTAGTCTGTAAACTATACCTCTACTCTTTCTCTTTATTATTGTTGTCTTTATTCTCTACCTTAGCTTAGGCTAGAGTAGCGAGCTTAAGCTAGATTTCGGCCTAGCGGCCTATGATTTTGGCCTAGCCTAGGGTTTAGGCTTTGTTAAGAAGTCAGGTAAAGTAGCTACGTAGCGTAAGTAGTACTCTAATAGTACTAGCGCTAGGGACAGTAGAAATAAGGCCGCGAGGGCTAGGGCTATAGTAAGGACAAGGGCTAGTAGTAAGGTAGGTAGTAGGTACGTATACTAGGGCTAGGGCTAGTAAGAGAGTAGTAGCTATTAACAGTTAGTTATAGACTTATAATTAGGATGTTATAAGGCGTTACTATTAGCGGCTAAGGCGATAGTAGAGAGGGCTACTATACGTAGTAAGTTTTCTATCTGTATATAATAAGGGTAGTATACTTATAGTAACGTAAGGGACAGGGGCCTAAGGCTAGGGCTAGGGCTACTAGGGCTATAAGTATAGCTCTTAAGGCCTACGCTAGTAAGACAGGTAGTATAACAGGCAGGCTAAGGAGTATAGGCGCGGCCGCGAATATAGTATTAATAGTAGATATAAGGGCAGTAGATAGTATAAGTACAAAAGTCTAGCCTACGGCCTGTTAGTTATAGTATACCTTAAATCTACCCTATTAAGTTAACTTATAAAAGGAGTAACAGATCTCCTTACTACTATAGTAGTAATTTGTATAGCTCTAACTTAGCTATCTAAGTACTATAATACACTCTATCTATAGGCTAGCACTATTTTAATAATAGCTATAGCCCGGAAGGTTTACCTAACCTATAATATAAGCAAGCTCTACCTCTAGGTTACTAGCCCGGTTTTAGTTTAGCGGGTTACGGCCTAGATAGAGAGTTGCCGGCTACTATAGTACTATAGTAGCGAGGGCCGTTATAGTATAGGTAGCGTTCTAGGGGAGGAAGGGAAGAGTAATAGCCTTAATAGACAGGTTAGTATTAAGGTACACTCTATATTTAGGGTCTTTAGCTAACTTATAAGACAGTAAGGGTAGCGGCTATAGTAGTAGTAGGGGTAATAGCCCTAACAGACAGGTTAGTATTACTATATGCTCTATATTTAGGGTCTTTAGCTAACTTATAAGGTAGTAGTAGTAGTAAGGGCTAGGGCGACAGTAGTCGCGACGCTAGCTAGGAACACGGCTTTAAAGCTAGGAGAGGAGAAGCTAAGGACTAAGCTAGCCCGACTATTAACAGGCTATTAGCTACGTATACAGTAGTCTGTTACGGCTAGAGGTAGGTAGTTACTTACGTGCTAGTAAGGGGGTTACTATTATAGGCAAGGGAGGTTAGTGGCCTGTTAGATCTGTTAGTCTCCTTACTCCTTAGATCTAAGGGTTAACTTACTATAAGCCTCTACGAATTACAGTACCCTTAGCGGGCGTAAGAAAGTCCTTCTCGAATCTATCTATCTAGAAACAGTCCGTAAGGTTAGGAACAACAGGCCGTAAGTAAGGCCGTATACTAACTTTGTCTTTAGTATTATAGTTATAGTTAAAGTTATAGTTAAAGTTATAGTTAAAGTTGTAGTTAAAGTTAAAGTTAGAGTTAGAGTTAGTAGTAGGTAGGATAAAGGATCGTTAAGATCGAGTTTCTATATAGCTAACTACTACTATTGTCTCCTTTAACGGTAACAAAGAGATTAATTAAGCCCCTTACAGCTAATAAGAGTGCTCTATCCGTAAGTAGCGATTTTAATATCACGTACTGTTACTATTGTCGTCTACAGGTAATAAGAGCCTTAATTATTCTATAGGTAGCTTACTAATCACATATTTTCAGGTCACGTGTCCAAGCATTGCACCTACGCGAGCGAAGCGAGCGATTGCATCCTAGTACTTTGTATAACATCACGTCATATTCGGACATATACCCCCCCCCCTTTCCCCCCAAAACAAATCGTAGACGAGCCACTGCAGTAACCCGCCATCAAGAGCCAGCGCTCCCGACAGCGTAGGTGAATTCCTGCGCCTCCAGGATACGCAGGTATTCCGCGGCGTTGCGCCAGCGCGCGCCGAGCCGGCGCAGACAGTGACGGATGGACTCCAGGGCCATCTGCGAGGCCTCGTCGCCGCTCTCGCGCACCAGCCAGGCGTAGTTGTTGGCCGCCTTGTACAGGGCGTCCATGATGATGGGGCTGACGCGGTCGCGAGCCGGCGGCGACGACGTAGCGGCGTTGATCTGCTCGACGAAGTCGACGACGCTGCGGGAGACGGTCTTGAGCCCGTCGACGGCCTGCGCTTGCATGGCGAGGCTCTCAGCGCTGGGGCTGCCGCTGGGTGCAGCATCGCTGGCCTTCAGGCGGGAGTAGACTTTGCAGAGCGTGAAGAGGGTGCTGAAGGTGAGCGCGAGGGGGCTACTCAGGGAGAGGTAGTTCCCGGAGGTTGTGGCTTCTTCGAGGATCTTCCGTGAGAGGATCGAGATGTCCAAGTACAGTTGGGAGGCAGCGAAGCGCGCATTCTCCGAGGCGGTCTCCTCGCCGTATAAGTGTTTTAGAACCTTGCCCATCATGATAGATGCTTGGCAAAGGCGTGGGAACGGACCAGCTGGTTCATCAATGGGACTGGACACAAGCTTGTACATAGCACTTGACATCTCTCCATCATCCTGATAAATTCGTTAGAGCGGAACATCCTTCACGATTGTACAACTTACCCATGCATCGTCATTTACTGGTAGAGGGCTATCTTCCTTTGGCTCCTGGGTAGTTAAGATATGCCCCTGACTCCCAATTGATACGATTCTGTAGAAGATAAGTTAGTATTCATGCCTTCCACAGTGACAGTTATACACACCTATCAGTAACGAGGACACCCCACCACGTTCGTCTCCTCTCTTCTTGTTCGACCCATGTGGACTATCCCTTTAATTAGTATATGCCAGCTCACCAAGAAGATGTGTTTCCCTTACCGCATGGCCGATCAGTTGTGTAGCCTCACTATGGTTATTAATACCTAAGAGATTACCGTACCTCACACACCACCCAGCAGACATCCAAGCGGCTGGGTATATTGCTTGCCCATACTCAAACCAAGTTATGAGAAGACCAGCTTGGAGTATAATTAATGAGACGGTACCAGTCGCTTCCATGAGAGCAAGGAAACCTTTGGCGGACACATAGGCAGGGTTATGTGAACTTTCGATCCCATCTTGGGGCCTTGATGTGATGAGCTTCATGGAGAGGAGAAGGAGAGCAAGGTCTGGGCCAGCTTCCCACAGAGGACTAGCCATATTTCTAGTCAGCCGTTTCTGAGAAACGATGGGCATCCACTTGTGGATGGTAGTAAAATAATCATT
This sequence comes from Amorphotheca resinae ATCC 22711, assembly GCF_003019875.1. Lineage (NCBI taxonomy): Eukaryota > Fungi > Ascomycota > Leotiomycetes > Helotiales > Amorphothecaceae > Amorphotheca > Amorphotheca resinae. The sequence goes on from NW_020194480.1 coordinate 1,544,889, forward strand.
GAGTAAAGCTTGTATAGATGGGCCATCTCCTAGGAGCTCAAGAACGTCCTGTTACACAGATCAGCCACCACTTGCAATGAATTTCAGATTCATGGTTTGGGGCTAAGGCATCTAACGGCGAATGGCATATAGTACATGAAATACAGAACAAAATAACTAAGGGATCAATTGCATCAATGCGCATAACAAGAATCTGAAATACTTACTACAGGGATCTCTATGGAAGGCTTTGGTACAGCGATCCTTGCATTACCGTTAGTTGTATTGCATATGATACATTGTATTTTGAACGTACCCGCCGTATTTGAATTCATGACTATCAAGGAAAGCAATCGCAGGAAATCGGCTCTGTACACCTTGCCAGGGACTCTCATGTTGTGGGGTATAGCCAGGTATAGGAGGACCAAGGGGTTCCGAGCCAGACAGCGTGCCACCGGAAGGAGTACTGAAATTTGTCTGGGAAGTAATTATACCATTACCCCCATTCAGCCTTGACTCGAGTTCCATGAGCTTCATGCGCAAGGCGTTGAAGTCCTCAGCAGTTGGCGGGGGCGTCGCATCTGAGTAATCGCAATGGCGATTCATCCGTTCGCACAACGCGCACGCTGGGAGCGTCTTGCTGCATTTCCGCTTTTGCTTTCGGCAGGATACGCATGCTTGGTTCGCTTTCTGGACGTTGAGATCTTGCATCCCATTGAAACCCCCATACATCGACATTGTTCGTGCTCACCAGGACCGCCGCGGGGTTATCGATTCATTGGCGGGCTTGATCCAGTAGATAGTGGCAATTTCTGCAAGGTGGTTAGATTGAAAGAGGAACAATAAGGGGTACCTATATAATCTGTCCATTGGACTGCTTGCATAGCAATTGGATTCAAACTCACCTCTGAAGCCGATAGTTCTCTTCACGCTCTTCAATATTGCATGTCGACGAGCGGTCGTCTCGGCCGCTTGATCGGGGTACGGCCGCTCGCGCCCTGCTCCATGATCACGTGCTATTACTTTAAACCCCCCTTCCCATTATTTCCCTCCCAGATCAACTACCTTGCTTCCTCGATCAATACAGCATATATTAACTGCTGGATTTCTTTCACTATCCGCTCCTATTTAACTCATTACTATATTAACCGTGTAGTTTGTGGGGTTGGAATTGTCAAAAACTGCCCCTCTAAGGAATTGGAGTCTTGAAAGTAATCCGGTAAGTCCAGTATGTTTAGGAAACTAAAGGTTAGATGCGCCCTGCTCAGTCAGAGGGTTCGAATAAACAAGATCATAATCTCTACGTCTTAAAACAACCATCAAATCCCCGGGTATTGGTAGCCTCCAACATGGAAAGGGTTTCTTGGGTTATTTTTGGTTTTTCTTTGGGGAGGTGGGGGGAGGGGGTCCGCAAGCATGGGGTTGAGGCAAGGGATGTGTGCGGCAGTGTTGTAATTGTACAATCGGACGTTGATTACGGTAGATGCCAGTTATAGGTAAGCAAGGGAATCCTCGTCTTGATTATTATATGGTATCGTTTAACATTATTAACAATAATATCACCGTAGAACGCCCAAGTGCTAGAAACATCATTACCCCTCTAAGACTTACACAGGGGACTCGAGAGCATTTAAAGGGACGTAGCCTTCTTCCTCCTTCCTCCTCCTGCCGGTAATAGCCCGTGCATAGTCCATAAACTTGCCCACAAAGCCCCACATTCCCCACCCCTTGCCTCTTTTCTTCAATCCTCCTTTCTCCTCTGCCAAGGCATCTTCCATCCATCTAGGCCTCTTCCAGAACTTCAACAACAAGCTGCTACCCACAACACTGACACTGCTGGCCGCCATTGCAGCTCCCGCAGCCATAGGGTGGAGATGCCATCCAAACGGCAAGAAGATACCCATTGCGAATGGGAGCCCGATGACGTTGTATAAGCAGGCCCAGGTGAGGTTAAGTTTGATGCGGTTGAAAATGGACCGGGCGAGCTGGATAGAGGCTGGGACATCCATCAAGTCATCTGGCTTCATGAGGGCAACGTCTGCTGCTTCCATAGCCACATCTGTACCGGACGCCATGGCAATACCAACGTCTGCAGTGGCGAGTGCAGGTGAATCGTTGATCCCATCGCCCACCATTGCAACACGCTCGCCCTTTTCTTGGAGTTGGCGAATGATATCCTGCTTCTGATCTGGTGTCACGCCGGCGTGGACATTCTCGGATGGTATGCCAACGATGTGAGCAACGGCAAGTGCTGTAGAGCGCTGGTCACCGGTGACGATCGCGGTCTTGATGCCCATTTTATGCAGAGCTGCAATTGCAGCACGGGCACTCTCCTTGACACTATCAGACAGACAAAGATGGCCAGAGTAGGAGCCATCAATGGCAATGAAGATATTGGTGGTTCCGGCAGATGCTGCCTTGAACGAAGAAGAGGCTGCTTGGACGTTGGCTTCCTCAGAAGCTTCAACAGCTTCTTTAGGTACAGCGACCTGATTACTTCGGAGGAAGCTGACGCTACCAATAAGAACCCGGTATCGTACTCGCTCTGCACTTGTAGCTGGTTCTACGAGTGCACTGACACCCTTGCCAACGCTGACTTGAAAGTCACCAACAGCTCCATCAATGGTTCCTTCAGTGCCTAACCCAAGCTCTTCCTTGGCACCAGCCAAGATAGCTTTACCAATTGGGTGTTCGCTGCCCATTTCAGCCAGACCAAGGATCGACCACCACAATTTCCTCCGCCACTCGCTGTTCTCCCATGTGGGCACGAGATTGGACTTGGAGACAGTCATTTTGCCGACAGTCAAGGTCCCAGTCTTGTCAAGAACGATTTGCGTGACTTTGGTTGCTGTCTCCAGTGCAGCACCTCCTTTAACCAAAATGCCATTCTCTGCACCGACACCTGTTCCAACCATGACTGCCGTAGGTGTTGCAAGACCGAGAGCACAGGGGCAGGCAAAGACAATCACTGATATACAGAGTTTGACACAAACCATAAACTTTCCACCACTAGCTGCATCCACGAAGATCTTGGGTGGATGTGAAAGAACGTGGCTGAGAACCATCCAGGTGATGAATGTGAGCAATCCGAGGAAGATGATAGTGGGCACAAAGTACCCGGCAATCATGTCAGCTAAGCGCTGGATTGGAGCTCTCGTTGTCTGGGCGTCCTGGACAAGCTTCACAATCTGACTGAGCTGGGTGTCTCGGCCAGCTCGCGTGACTCGAAAATCGACTCTGCCGGTACCATTAACAGTGCCTCCAATGAGAAGGCTACCCTTCCGCTTCTGGACTGGCATTGCTTCTCCAGTGACCATGCTTTCATCGACGTAGGTTTCACCTCTGGTAACGGTACCATCGGCAGGAATCTTGTCACCGGGCCGTAGAATGACAATGTCACCAACTTGGATAAGTTCTGTAGGAATAACTTTTTCTTCTGCAGAATTACCTTCTTGGGTGGATTCTGACTTTGGTTCAGCTCCTGAGCCTACGCTCATCTCCCAAGCCTCAGCCGCCTTTTCTGCGGCAATGGGATCGGCATAGATAGTTGCCATTGATGGCGCCAGTGACATGAGACGAGACAGCGCCTTTGAGGTCTGACCCTTTGCTCGATTCTCCAGGAAGCGTCCAAGCGTGATGAAGGTGATGAGCATGCTACTTGTGTCGAAAATGGTGCTAGGCCGTGAGTGGGGAGGAGCACACAAAGAGACGAGCATAGCGGCAACGCTGAAAAAGAATGCGGCTGAGGTACCAAGGACAACGAGCACGTCCATAGTGGGTGAGCCATGCTTCATTGATTTCCATGCAGAAACATAGAAACGCTTGCCAATTCCGAATTGTACGGGTATCGTAAGAACTAAACAGATAATGTCGCCCAGGTATAGACCAGGAAAGAACACGACCACACTCCCAAAGTCTATAGCAGGGATCATCATGGGAATTACCATGCCGATGAGGAACACCGGGATGGCAAAGGCTACAGAGGTTTGGAAGGCAAGACGCCATTCCGTGATTTCTCTAGTCTTCGCAAGGGATTCGAGTTGAGCATTATTGTCATCATTGTCAGCAACAAGGGCATTGTACCCTTGTGCCTCGATGAGTTCAACGAGGGCTCGGAGACCAGCAATATTTGGCTGATGCGATATGCTCAACCGAGATGTAGCGAGGCTGATAGTCGCCGAGTTGACTCCAGGCATAGATTGAATCTTAGCCTCAAGCGCTGTAGCGGCTGCCGCATCCCTGACTCCGAAGATCTTAAACTGCGTTGTCGTGGATGCAGAGGATTGGTTGGAGGCCCCGAGATGCGTGGACAAGACACGGGCATCAAATCCTCTATCCTCGATGATTTCGGCAATCTTCTCGGTAGGCAGTTTTGACGGGTCATGGACGACTACTGCCCGTTCTGCTAAGAGACTGACATTGAACTGTATCAGACCGTCCAAATCCTTGAAACCTCCCTCAACGGCAGACGTGCACGCACCGCATGTCATGCCCTCGATTGCGACGGTGGTAGTGGCTACCTGTTCTCTCGATCCGGAACTTCCTCGCCTTGACTTCAGAGCCGTCTTGGGGACAGCCAGTTGGGATTCCAAAACAGTTGCTCCAAAACCTCGGTCCTCAATAATTTCAGCAATTTTCTCGGCGCTTAGTAGAGATGCGTCATGCTCGACCACGGCTCTTTCTGATAAGAGTGATATGCTGAAGTGTTTGACGCCCGGGACGTCCTTGAAGCCGCCTTCAACTGCTGACGTGCAGGCTCCGCATGTCATACCTTCCACAGCCAGTGTCGTCGTTGTAAATGCCTTTGTATCGCCTTTCTCTTCGTGCGCACCCTCATCGTGTTGGTAACTGTTGCTCTCAAACGTAGGCGAAGGCAAATCGGTTGCCAGAACCTCTGCATCGAAACCTCTGTCCTCGATGATCTCCCGTATTTTCTCGGCTGGGATCCTCTTAGGATCGTGAAGCACGACCGCTCTCTCCATAACCAGGCTTACGGACACGTCGCCGACCCCATCGATGCCCTTGAATCCGGATTCTACAGCGGAAGTGCATGCGCCGCAAGTCATGCCGCCGACCTTCAAAGTTGTGGTCGCCATATGCGCCGGGCTAGTCGTCTCTAGCTGTGAATCCGGCTCCTGAGAATCCACTTTCACGTATGAGGGGGCCATCGTGAAAGTGTTCGCCGCCGCGATCGATCGGCCAGCCTCGAGGGACGTATGTCCGTATTTATTCGCGGCTGGGCTTACGGATATTACGAGAATCGCTAGTCGCACGGAGTGCAGGAGCGTAGTCAGGGTCTCTTGACTCTTAAGGTTACTGTGCAGTGCGTAGTGGGGGGCTGGTGGCGGTCAGCAACGAATCAACAGTGGTTGCGCGATGGCGCGGCCTTTGACAGAAGATTCCCACATGGCGTGATGATTGGGGATGTTGGCCGGCTACTTACAGTCTCGTGTAGGCTGTAGCCCTGTAGCAGTCAGCTTATGGTCTATAGCCGTACGATGTCTAAAGGTACACTTGATCGGGGAACAGAAGGCCAGCTCCTATGCGAGTCGTCGGTGTTTGCAATGACCTGCTAATTCTCAAGCCCTCCGGGCCGTCTTGAATAGGATCCGGGATATGCGACCAGTGACCGGAGCTCCGGGATGATTTATTGGAACTTGAACGGACTCTTAAGAACGCTCGTTCGTTCGGACAGTAGGACAGTAGAACAGTGTAGTGGCCGGTGTGATAAGAGAACAGCAGGCAAATATGGCACTACTCATATCAGTCAGATCAACAAGGGAAAAGAGCGCGATATAGGTAATGGAGGAGCCTCACGTATACAGAGCAATACTGCGTCTGGTTGTCAAGCAATGCCGAGCAAGAGCCAAAGCGGGATATGAATCATGGAATGAGGATCCTCTTTTTCAAGCTCAAACACACGCATTGTTACGTTATAACCCACCATGAGGACAGCTTCGGCGTTAGGACCAGGGCATTGCGAGAGTGTCGTCGCCGTCGAGGTCCTCAATTGCCATACATTGAGATCTCGCTTACAGTATGTCAGTAGTACAGTACCGATTAGATCAAACCATTCTGATACCTGGGGAGCTTCAACCTCCAAACAAATCTATTCTTCCACTTTGCCGTGTTTCGAGAAGTAGGAAACCCCCGGTGATTTGCGTTCATTCATTCATTCAGTCTCTTGAACCGTCCCAGACAACACCCCCACTTGATCTCGGCAACGGCTTCGTTTTGGAGTTGCGACACCTCACCACACAACCGGTGTCTACATCAAACAGGCAGCGAATCGAATCGAACGGCTCTTGAAAGCCCTCAAGACCCGATCTCGAAATGGAGCAAACTAAAGCCCTCAATGCTCTGGAGGCTAGTCTTCTCCTGTTTCTAGAGAATTCTTCTCGTTTCAATGCTAACGTTCGCAGCCCTTCCTAGCCCTGACAAAATCAGCCTCGTCCCCCCGCGCCGCCGCCGACCTCATCACAAGAGCCACCTCCCATCCCAACACCTTCATATTCGCCGAGCTGCTCCAAGCACCGCAGATCCAAGCTCTAGCTCAAGCTCCCGAACAAGCTTCCTATCTGGCGCTCCTCAAGCTCTTCAGCTATGGCACCTACACCGACTACATCAATACGCCTAACCTCCCTCCTCTCAACGAGCAACAGACCCTGAAGCTGCGCCAGCTCTCCTTCCTCACCCTGGCCAGGAACCCTGCAAACTTGAGCTATGCCAACCTCCTTCGGGAACTGGGTCTCGAAACGCCCCGGGAGTTGGAAGATCTCGTCATTTCTGCCATCTACGCTGGTCTCGTGTCCGGCACCCTCGACCCTTACCACCAGGTCGTGCGTCTGTCCTCCGTGTCTCCCCTCCGCGATCTGCCTCCAAACTCCATATCCTCGATGCTCAGCACGCTGAATGAATGGTCTTCCCGCTGCGTATCCACGCTGGCCGAGCTGGAGAAGCAGATCGCTACCTTCAGGGCCGAAGCTCTGAAGCGCCACCGTGACGAGCAGGAATGGGCTGCCACTGTGGAGAAGTTGGCGGAGGGAAAGTCGTCGGATAAGAACCAGAGTCAGAGTTCAGGAAGTGATACTTTGTATGCCCAGTTGAATAGGAAACTGGGAGCGGGAGCGGCGTCGAAGCGGGGGAATGGGGGAATGGACGGTCAGGATAATGATGATATGGACCTTGATGAAGAGGATGAGGATACCAGTAACCGGAGGGAGTTGAGATCCGCTAAGAAGAGGGGATTTTCGAACTTGGGCTCTGGGAAATAGGTGCATCATGCCGTAATATCGATCACAAGGGACCACGAGGCTGTGACAGTAGCACTTCTGGGGCGTTCACCAAGCATAACGAGATATCATATTATTTGCGTAGTAAGGTTCTGATCATTGCAAAAGAAAAGCGTTCCGCAGGGTATTTTACATTAGGACGAAGGAGGCATTTAGGAGAGCCTTTCCGAAAGGATTCATGAAGCATTTGTAGCTCAGGTCAACCGAGCATACGACCATATCAACCATAAAACTCCATCGCTACCTGTCCCTCTTTCTGAAAATATCCGTGATTGTCCGAATGACCTGAACACCAAACCTTGACTCCTTTAAATTCAGAACACATCCACGCTGGCCTATCACAATCTCTTTCCAGGCACGAAAACGAAAAGAACTATGCAAGAAGTAGCGATCACAAAAGTGACTATCGAGGCCATCAAAGCACGTTTGTTAAGTAGCTTTCGGACGTATGGCTCTCGGACGCGGGAGAAATTCATGAATGTGTATTCGCTCAAGCCAATGAAAGCCAGGAGAGGATCGAGACCGTATTGGTAAGCAACGAGGCAATAAACGCCAATCGTGAAAGGAAGGACAAGCTGTAGGGATAAACTATTAGCTGTTGTACATAGAGGCAAGGAGTTATGTTATTTCAAGCATACCCAGACTCGAATGTGACGAGCATAATCAAGGAAGATCAGAATGAACGCGACCCAGAAGGCAGCAAACATTGAAAGAAGACCCAGGATCAGCCTCATCATCATAGAAGGAGGGACAAGATTGCCAAGAGCCTTCATTCGCAAGAAACCCGGGAAAGCGTCACGTTCCATGGCCTGGAAAACGTAGTCTTTAGCAGCATCGAAAACTTCCGGATCATCTCGGCCTCTCTCTTCAATAGAGACGGTAATTTCATGCGTGATTTCATGCGGCAAAATGATCTCGCGCTCGGCTCCGGGGAGGAGGAAGGTATAAAGGATCTTCTCAGCTGATGCTCTGATGTCAGCTCTGGCAACTGTATGCCCGGGAGAGTCCGAGTCTGTAGCCAATTCGAGGGGGCTGCTCATGAAGCTTGGTCGAGGCTGTCTTTCATTTGATTGCGTCTGGCCGACACCTGACTGATGAGAACTAATGCTGCCGGGAGGGGATTGCCTAATGTTGCTGCCGTTGGCTGTCTCCTCTCGAAGAAAGGCTGACATCTGTGCATCTTGGTTTTTCTCCTTCTCAGACGTGAACATGGACGGGCCAGCAACAGGATGATTCATATCACCCAAGCTCTCCAGGATAGCCGATGAACGCTTTGACTGTGATTTATCGCCCTCTGGGGTGCCAATCATAACTGATCTTCGTAGCTCTCGAACATAGTGCCGGCAGAGAGACATGTGTTGAGCAACATCAAGCCTGTAGACTGTTATTATCAAGGTCTAACAGGCAAACGCGACACAGTGTCTTAAAAACATACCAGAAGTCCAAATAATCCACTGATCTTTGCTGGTCGCGCATGTAGATGTAGAACGAGAAGAGATCAACAGGAGGCAGGGTTCGTCTGCTAAGAACCTCGAACAGCGTAGGGAGCCTGTTCCGGTTCATGTCGGGCAGAGGAGATGGTGTTTTGTCCGCCATGTTGACAATTTCGTAGTGCAAGTCCGAGATGTAGTAGGTTGGAGACGTAGGTTCGCGACGGGTAGTAGGCAGTTCGAATTGAATAGAGCGCGTTTGATGCTGGTCGCTACCTCCAGTGAGTGCCCAATTCACCCTTCTGTACAAAGTAGGGAGGCTTCGCTACTTCAAAGCTTAGAAGGTCTGTAAACAGAAAGGTGAGATGAGATTGTAAGGCACGAACTGGTCGTAGAGCCCCAGGCCCAATTGAAGGAGACGTAACTGACTTGGATACCCGTTGTTCGAGCCTCCTTGATTTCCGCGATCTAAACATAACACCGCGCCAGGCAACAAGGCAACAACGGATCGCTTAATTTTCACACTTGGAGCCCACACAACTGAATTTCCATTTGAATTTTGAAGTTATCGACAAGAACACCCAACGGCACGTCGCGACACACCTTCCAGTACGTTTTTTTTCGAGCCAGGACACCCTTCAATACAATTGCTTATACAGGTATCTAACTCAACCCGTTGTAGAAATGTCGACGCAGACCAAGAAGCCCTCTGGCAAGGCCACCCGATCCGCCATCGCTGATGTCGTTGCGCGCGAATACACAATCCACCTCCACAAGAGAGTATGTTGAATACAATATGGAAAGTCGATCAGAGGAAGTAGGGTCACTAATAATTTCTACAGCTCCACGGTGTCACATTCAAGAAGCGGGCACCAAGGGCTATCAAGGAGATCAAGGCCTTCGCAACAAAGTCCATGGTACGAATACCCTTACATATCGAGATCGAAAGGGCGAGGAAGGAATCAGGCGCAGAATGAGGCTAACATTTGGAATCGAATAGGGCACCACCGATGTCCGTCTTGACCCCCAACTGAACAAGAAGGTCTGGGAGGCTGGTATCAAGGGTGTCCCGTTCAGACTGCGTGTCCGAATCTCAAGAAAGCGTAACGACGAGGAGGGTGCGAAGGAGAAGCTGTACAGCTACGTTCAGGCGGTCAATGTCAAGGATCCAAAGGGTCTGCAAACCGCTCTTGTCGAGGATGCGTAAATGATCTTTCTTCATGGCATAAATTGGGTGGAGTTTGCATTCTGCTGGCTAGCTTCTGAATGAAAAAGGTCTACCTATGCTTCCCGTCATATGCCTAGCTACGATAGAACCTGTGCTCTATGTATGGGTCGTGACTTGAGTCCGCTGAGGTTATGTGGCAGAAGACAGCCATCATGTTACCTATTTCCATTCGAAGAAAGATCCATACAATTGCCTACGTTCAGGATGGATCTCTAGAATAAGTCACAATATTACAGCGCCAGTGGATTGTTCCAGATCAGATTTAAAGCCCACTATGATCTACTGCTCGTAATGATCAGAGCGTTCACCCAAAGGTGTCTTTGGCAAAAGCAACAGAATTGTGCCTCCTGAGGCCTAACCCACACTTGTAGAAACGACGAGTCACCAAAGCTACTAATCAATCATGACAATACCTGAATCCTATTCAAGTATCTATCCAAGTACCAGGCCCAATGCTTCCCCTATGCAATGGACCAATAATAATGACCAGTATCCATTACTCCTTGCCCCACTGCCATGAGAACGCTACGCAAAAGACCTTCTGAGACAATGAAAGAGTTCACCCCGCATTATGCACAACTATTATGATACTTCGTGATCTTCTGACCATGGCTTGGCCACTACTTATTCTTCGTCGACATCACGGTGTCGGCCGAGGACTTTCCTCTTGAACTCCGCCGGATCCTTATCCCACAACTCGGCGGCCTCGCCGTTCAAAGGTGATGCACTATGTAACGTCAGTATAACTTCCTGCGAGCGATAGAGACCTGACTTACTTGTTTGGCTCTCCAAGCAGGCTTTGCAAGCTCAGGAGGACCGTTTGGGTATTGTATGCCGCAGTCCATTTGTCCTTCAAGATATCCAAGCAAATTCTCCCCGAGAAGTCAACATTGGGGTGGTAGATTGGTGTCTTGAAGAGAACCGTCGGTGGAGCGTACGGGTAGTTAGAAGGGAAGGCGAATGACAGCTTGAACGTAAGACCAGCGTACGGTGTGTCGTCTGGACCCTCTATCGTTGCAGTCCAGGACAGCAGGTTGCCATCGGCGGAAGGGAAAGCAGAGATACCAGGAGCGGAAGAGGTCATGAGCTGCATCAGCTCAGTTTGTAAGCTACTTTGAAGTCAGCATTGGTTCGTTTAAGCCACGACCGAGGCACCCTACCGTTTCGTCGTGCTCTGAGCATCTGCAGCTCTTCGAGGAGCCCCGAGCTTTGCAGCCTGCGCAGGTGGAAGGGTTCCGGGAGCAGAGTTCTGAGTGTCCTCCATTTCGTAATTCATAGCGCTGGGGAATGAAAGAGATTAAGCAACAGCTAGGAAGTTGGCTCGAGAAAGAAGGCAATGAACGAAGACCCTTGATTATTTGTGTAGACGAATGAATATATCCCCAGAGCAATTATGAGAAGCAAAAAGTTCGAGCGTTGGGGCACTGAGCGGTAGTTTTAGTGTTGTAGTTAAAGTAAGTTGGATTTGCGCTGGTTCTTATTTACATTACGCCTGGTTGTTCCCCTTGACAACGTGCAAGGCTGGCTGGCCTTCTGCTTCAACCACCAATCAGCGAGGATTTTGAACGTCCCGCGACGGCGCGCCTGAAACTCGCACGCGATCATAACAAAACGCGTTTGATATTGATTGGGACGTGGGTCGATTTGGACGAGGACTGTAGATACTGTTGGATATGGTAAGTTTAATTCCAGATAAAGAGGGCCATCCCAAGTAGAGTTCCTCAAATCCTTGCCTTGTGCTTGTGCCTGTGCCTGTGCTTGGGCTATTCGCAGATCAAGAGCGATGGGAAGGTTAACACTAGATTGTCTGATGCAGTCTCAGCTAGACCCTCTACCAAACGACTTGCCTTTCCGCATCATATCGAAGACAATTGGGAGGGGAGCGTATGCGTCGTACGTTTCACTTGGATCTTTGAACAGAAGAGGTTGCTAATGCCTGAGAATAGAATCAAAAAGGCAATTCCGCCCGAGGAACTCCATCCTGTCTTTGCAGTTAAATTTATACACAAAGCATATGCTGTCAAACATGGCCGAGTCTCAGCAAAGCAGATCGCCATGGAGGTATCACTACACTCCCATATTGGCCAGCATCCCAATATAATAGAATGGTTCGCGACTGGGGAGGATGCGGTATGGAAATGGATTGCCATGGAATACGCCGAGGGAGGAGATCTATTCGACAAAATCGAGGCAGATGTTGGGGTCAGTGAAGATATTGCGCACTTCTATTTCACACAGCTGATCAGTGGAGTGAGCTATATGCATTCGAAAGGAGTGGGACATCGGGATATCAAGCCGGAGAACATACTGCTCTCCGATAGTGGAAACTTGAAAATCGCAGACTTTGGACTTGCTACGCTCTTCGAATACAACGGCAAAACAAAACTGAGTACAACAATGTGCGGCAGCCCCCCATATATTGCACCCGAAGTTATCACTTGCTCGAAGAACGGCCAATCAAGGAATCCTCCAGGGTACGCTGCGAATCTCGTCGATATTTGGTCCTGCGGGGTGGTTCTTTTCGTCCTGTTAGTTGGAAATACGCCATGGGATGAACCTACACCTGCGAGCTGGGAATTCGAGGAATTTACTCGCACGGGAGGACGGAGCACAGACGAGCTATGGCAGAAGCTCCCTGCGTCAGTCTTATCACTATTGCGAGGCATGCTGAACGTGGACGTCGCCAATCGTTACAATTTCGAACGTATCAAAATGCATCCCTGGTACACAAGGAAGAATCCTCTCCTCACGCCGGACGGCAAGATGGCAGACCCTCTCGGGATGGCAGCACAAATGCTTGAGAGCATGCACATTGATTTCAGCCAAAAGCCTACAGCCTCACAACGGAACCCACGCCAGAGCCAAGATGCTATGGATATTGATTCCAACGAGAAGACCTCGAAATTCTCCTTCACGCAACCAGAAACGCCCATCAACGATATCATGTTCGACTGGGAACGACCTCCACGCGTTCATGCCGCGGCACTCAGTGCAACCCAACCAGCAAATGCCAAAGATGCTGATATTTCTAGAATGACCAACAGTGCAGCAGGCCCTCTATTCCCATCTCTCGCCGATGAACCAAGCATGAGTCAATTCGCCTCTGCCCCCACGGTACCGCTCAGCCTGACCCAACACGCCCGCCGCTTCCGCGACATCGTCCCGAACTACTCCCTCACACGCTTCTTCTCACATCTCTCATCCCCTCTCCTTCTCCAGATGCTGCGCGACGCCCTCCATCAACTCAACGTGCCAACCCCCGCCATTCCCCAAGTGCAAGGCCGGGACCACGCCGCTTGGATCGGGGTCAAGACCGTCGATGGCAGGAACTGTGTTCTGCTTGGCGATATCGTAGTCGACACCTATATCTCGGGCGACGCCGAACTGCTCGAAGTCCGCTTCGTGAAGGTCAAGGGCGATCCCCTGGAATGGCGCCGCTTCTTCAAGAACGTCGTCGTGCTGTGTAAGGATGGCGTGTATATCCCCGGGGCGTAGCGTAAGAGATGACAGGGCGTTTCTTTAAGATCTAGTAGATGGCGTTGGCGCGGTGGGTATAATATGGGTTAACCTGTAGGTAAGGAAGGTAGGAAGGTACCTAGGTAAGGTAGTAATGAGTTCGGAATGAGAGCACTTCTTAATGATACTTGAGGGCTTCATAATCCGATGAATCAGTTTTAATTCATGCTATATCTAGGATAGGAATCAAGATTCGTCATCGTTACTATGATGAGAGTGATCACAACGTTTATATAATTAACGCCTCCCTTCTAGCAAGAACTTCCAGCAAGAGAAGTAAAGGCTGCCTAGAGAACCACCATTAAAAACAGCACGTATAGACTCAAAATCCAAAGCCCTGGAGCTCTTTTTCAAAGACGGTATATGTAGATGTACGACCTTTAAAATATATCTTCTTTTTTTTAGTACACTACAGGAAAGGAGAAAGTATACGCCGAGTAGGTAGGTGATTAAATCCACTATAACTTTGAAAAATGCCTCGTTCTAGAAATGCTCGTAACTCATAAGATGCAAAACGCTTCGCTCAATCAAATTGGAGACCCATGGTATCGTGTTCTACGTATATATATCATCATAATTGAAATGACCGTCCCCCCGTTCCCCCGGGGGAGATCCCATCAGCAGAAATCCGGGAAGACTGTTAAGCCTAGTCGGGATTTACACCCGCACTCGAAATAAGAAGTGTGCGGCCCGGGGCTGTGGTTGCAGGCGTCGCGGCTGTGATCTCGGGGGCGCTCGTTCTTCGCATCCGCGATTCGCGCGCGGTCACTCCGAAAATGGTCCAGGTTCGCTTTCATGTTGCAGAGTCGGAGATAGCCATTGCCGGCCCACTTGTCGATGATGCTGGCGATGGTGAGGAAGCCATCCGTGTGTCCTCCCTGCAGCTTGGCTACGAAGCCACACTGGATGAACAGGTAGCAATGGACCAGCTCGTGCAGGAATGTGGAGAGAAGGAGTCGCCGGTCATAGTCGGGATGGTTGAGGATCGGGTCAGAAAGCACAATGAGAGTTTCGTACCCGCCCTGGGCTGCGGGCCGGAAGGCCGTCGTCCCGATCAGCTCCGTCCTGTATCTTTCCTGGGATGGGTGCGACCATTCCCATCGTACTCGACCGGAAAGGACGCCACAGAAAAAGACCCAGTCCGCTGCAGTCAGGAGACTATCGAGAGCCTTTTCATCGATGGGGAATGGGCTCTCAATCAAGTTTCGAAGAATTCGTTCATGCTTTCCATGGGGTAAGAGGTGTTTAAAGTGTATTTCGACCCTACGCGCAGCCTCCTCGTCGCTGTAGGCGGTGAAGGTGTCGCTATGGCGTGGCTCGAAAGCGTCATCCGAAATGATTGAATTCCCTGACGGAGTACGTTCCATCCGAAAGCTTGCAGTATACTCAATTGATCCATTAAGAGAAGAAGGTATCGAGGTATCAGGAGTCGTCATCGTTGCTGGCAACTGTTGTTGTGGAGATCTTTGCCTTTGACGCGGTGGTGAACGTCGAGCCGAATGGTCTCTCGGCCATTCGACATGTTGCCGCCGAGAATAAGAATCGCGCCGACGACCTGAATCGATCGTTTTTCTGTCATGGCTGTACCGTGGTCTTGAGATCGACCGGAAACTTTCAGGGTTCGAGCCTCCTCTAGGAGGTGCAGCCATGGACAAGGAGAGACGAGGAGAGACGAGTACGCAACACAATGATAATCCTAGCAAACGAGGAAGGAAAATGTGAATAGATGTATGAATTGCGAGGTTTGTTGAGAAAAGAAAGGGAGAAGCCAGCCCACAATGGCAACATTCGTGACAAAAAAGTAAGGCTGACTACAGCTGCAGGGACAAAATGAAATCAAATATAAAAAGGAATATGCGGCAGCTTTGCTGGAATCACACAGAGAGCTCAGATAGAGTTGGTATTGATCCCATCGCCGACAAGGCCAATCCAATCATACGCGACGGGGCGTTATTGATTTACACCGTAGGTTGATTGAGACAAGCTTCGCATATGTGGCACGAGAGACAATACCACACAGTGCCACACAAGCGGTGAGGCGAATTGCTGCATTGCCGCATAACAGACGTGTTAATCAAATAGAACGAACAGATGGACGCAGGAGAGAATACGGTCGCGTTGTCCGCCTCCCCAATTGATTGGCCATGGACCTTCAGACGACCCCACGCTCTCTTGTTGCGAAAGGTCCAAGACAACGTTATAAGATGCCCGAGATCTCCGCTGAACATTTCCTATACGCCAAAGATGCCTCCTTTCATATAGGGCTTTGGAGGGCGTTGATTCCCTACTCACTACCGGTTGTCGAGTTCTTGCTTAAAAACTTACAGAGCCCCACCTCTCAACAAGCAACGTCCTGTTGCACCACACGTGAGCTCCTTCGACCGGAGAGGCCGGCCGGCTATCCATTCATCAATGCTATCCAGAGACAGAGCAGCCCCGTACGGTATTTTCGGGATACGGAGTAGACCACTCCGAACTCTTGATGCTATGACTTCTTTTCCAGAAACCCACAGCCAAAACCATTCAGGTCCGACAGTGAAGTATCACAGAGCGAAGCAAGGAGCCCTCCGACTTCGATTGTGGATCGTCTGACCCAGAACAGGTGAAACGGGAAATTCGCTGAATTGTGTAATGCACTGTTACAGAAGCGGACTTGGTTTCCCATTATCTGGTTCTCTGGTGAGAATGCAAAGGATGCCCAGGAAAAGAAGCGCACCATTGTCCCACACTACGATTCCTCGTCCAGGATTGTCGACCTCAGCTTGGTCATCTTCAATGATTTCTATTCCCTCCAAGCCCGATCCCTAGACCCCTCACATACCTGACCTCATTGGCTTGGTTTTCCAATGCTCGGCGCATGGTTGCAGAGTATATTTCTTCCTCTCTCTCCTGATGGGCCTCTTCGGCGGTTTTAGCGGCATCCTCAAAACTGTCAGCTGTGAATCCCGGTTTGCTCGAGAAATTCAACAGCCCTATTTTTTCACCTGTCCATAAGACTAATTCGCCCTGGTTCTCTAGAATCTTGATGACAATGTCCCCTGATCCTGAATCCAGATATGAATCTCCGAGGGTGCCAAATATCCCTCGTGGAGCTTCGACAGAGCCGTGAGAAATGTTCCATCTCCTAGCTTCAGTGAATCCATCGCGCTCCAGCCATTTCAAGTTACCACTGCCATCTGACACCACAACTCTTGTGCCATGGTTCGATACGCTAAGCAGCTTTGAACTTGATGAGGTCTGTCGATTCTTCATGACTGAGTTTTGTAGGCTCCCAGCTACAAAATCGGAAGAGATGGTAGTATTTTCGGGGTTTGGAGATAGTCCATACATCTCCAACGAACCCTTACTGTTATACTCGCCGCAAGCTATCAAGGTCTTGCCTGGCCGTGTCTTGGCTTCCAATACTTGCTCAATAGATAGCTCACCACGTCTAGCCAGATCTTTCTCCATTGAAGCAAACGGATATGGAAGATATGTCATACTGCATAACCGGGCACCGGAATGTATGGTGCCTCTCAGCTTTGGAAAGTTGCGACGATCGTAGTTGAGGATACTCGGGAAGCGTCCCGCGACATAAATATCACCGTTACCGTTCCAATCGTCATCAGAGCTCGGCAAATGGAGGATGCTTAAAGGTCCAGGTTGATATAAATGGGTACAATCGGGGCTTGATACTGGGTTGAGCAGACTCTGGAAATCCAATGATCCAGGATTTCGAAGGGACGGAAACGACGCACCGAATGAATCAAGTCGCTCGACATTGGCAGAACTAATCCCTGCCGGGTGTCTCGAACGAGAATCATAAAGATGCAGTGATAGGTTCGTACCAACAGTCAGTGGAGTAGGGTGCTTGGCTTCCGACAGGGCCGTGATCGAGAAAGGGAATCTCTCATGTCTGACAGTAGAAAATGTTTCGAGATCGATTTCAACAAGGCCTTTTAAGATGATCAGTAGAGTTCCAAAACAGTAGAAGAGCAACGCTGCAAGCTAACAGTGATTCAGTATTTTGAGGAATCGTCACTCGTACGATATATCGCCCAGAACAAATCATCATTGGGCGGCAGTGGGGCACTCAAAGGAAATCATTCGTACCACTCTGGACAGCAACATATGCCCTTTTCCGACCACTATCAACTGATATGCACTCGGTCACTCCTGTGCTCACCATTTTCGAGCGTCCGCTAGGTCCAGCTTGCGGATGGGGGTCAACCGACAAGATGCCGGGTTTGCTTCGCTGCCAGATGGCACCTCTGCGGCATCTCGTACCACTTATATCCCAAAGACATAAGCTGCCATCGTCTAGTGGGGCTACAGCTAGGGTCGAATCCGGATCTCCAGGTGGTGTATAAAGAGCGACGCCTCGTACTTCCAAATATTCGCGCTCGGCACTCTCTCGATTTCGAGGCTGCTGTAACCAACTTGTAGAAATGGGAGCGTTCCGTGCTATGTATTCCTCATACCAACTGACTTTCTCGCCCGGGAAAACGGGATCCCAGTTGGCTCGGATCCGTATCTTCTCGTTCGACATGGCCTTGAAATCCCGCGCCTCTTCTCGAGGCTTTGCCAGCCTCGACTCCCCCAGGCCATTGCCATTCGCCAGTGCTCGGGCAAGATCCCGAAACTGGGATTTCTGTACGGGCTCAGCTACGATAAGCTCTCGCCGTCGACGAAGGCGCTCCAAGAAGGGGCTTTTCAAGAAAGATTGTTCACGCCACAGTGCATCGTCTCGGCCGAGTGTAAGGAACCTCTTGCAGACGAGCTGAAGGGTGACGATTTCGAGAGGCTCCAGGACTGTACGACACATGGGCAGTTAGAATCAGACCAGCCTTTGAAAGAGATAGATTGCATAGCCAACTTACATTGAGCAACTTGGAGGATGATCTCAGTGGGAAGAGAGTCGAGTTTCGCCATGATGCTTCAGGGTGAGGGCACTCTGTATGGTACTTTGCAATTACGAGCGACGTGCAACTTGGAAATACTTGGAGTAGTAGTCAGTTAGCACTTGGCACTACACGGGCAACATTAACCAGAATCGCGAGGATGACGAGCGGGGAGCGGCGAGGACAGGCACGGCTGGACTGCACGAACCGCACTGAGGCCCGAGCTTGCGGGGGAGAATTGATATGCCGATAAGTAAAGGCATTTCTTGGGTGGGGGATGCAGGCACGCGAGATATCTATAGAGACACACCACGAGGTCCGTGTCATGTGTTTCTAGTAACGTGCAAGGTCTTCCCAACATCACACCGCAAAGGCCCTTCGAAGTTGTCGGGCAGAGAAAGAGAATAGATTCAACGCATCTAAACAGACACCTAGTCTAGAGTGCAAAGTAATACGGGAACGTGGAAATGCCTCTCTCAAGTCGAGATGCATCCATCCATGACTATGCTCGAGGCACCGGCCCCTTTTGCCTTGGCTATGATGGTAAAGGTAGGTAGATCTCTGTAAAAAGCCCCTTCGGCATGCATCGTATTTTCTTCTGTCCTGTCTATATTTCCACAGCCTGCTAGAGCAATGGAGATGTGTTGTGGGGAGAGAAGGGCAGAGTCCCTAGAGCCGGCTGATGGCCGCGCACATAGAAACGAAGTGAAGTGTGAGAGTGAGAGCAAGCTTGCAAGGCTAGATCAGTCTCTCAAGAAAGAGATGTCCATCTATTCACTCATTCACTTAGTCATTCCAGGCCATTACCGGCTTACAACAACCTCAGTCTCTACCGGTGTCCTCTCCTTTGATATTCACTTTCTGTGTGCGGAGTCCCACGCGAAGGACCAACAACAACCTTCGAAGAGCCTTTTCAACGCGTCCCGACAAGTTTTGTCAACGCGCTTTTCATCTACCTTCGTGCCTTACCTTAATTGCCTGCCAACCCATCTATCTCTTCTACCTCTCAGAGGACGATTGAAGTCCGGCCTTCGCAGACTCTTCGTCAAGACCTCCGCGGCGTCCTCCTCGATTCTCCTTTGACCACGCCTGTCAGCGACCAAGCTACACGGAACACATGACGAATTGATACTGCGGGACTGCCCCGGAGATGTCCTTAATATGACTTCTCAATCCCCTTTGTCTGTTCGCGCAGATGATAGCCTGTCAGAGGCCTTCCGCGACAGTGGCACCCCTGGTCGGACTCCTCGATCTGAGGCGTCGGAGGGCCCTGTTCACGACCAGGAGCACAAAGACAAATCAAACAACCCATACCGCCAACACCAGACAGCCTCAGCAGTATCATTGACAAGATCGACATCTCAAGAAACTGAGCACTCTGTGCCAGGAGTACGGAAGAAGACACCTGTCAGAGCTGTTTTCTATGACTTGCCTACCGCTCACCTTTCTATTACTACGGGCTCTGCGAGAAGCAGATCCCGGGAAGCCATCAACAGTCTGCTGGAGAGTCATGATGACAAAGACTCAATTCCCCTCCAGGAACTTCCATCGACAAAGCTTCATGATAATCTCCTCCACAACCTTCCATTACCCCCGCTACCCGCAGCTATTTCGCGTCCTCGCGGCAACAACTTGACTAAACAACGCCTTCGCGATGATGATGGCAATCGTCTCTCCAAAGAACATGGAAACCTGGCTCTATCAATGCAGCAGGACACCCAAAGCCAACTAAGTTCCAGCATCAAGCACGCTCCGGGATTGAAATTAGGCATCCCTATGCTATCTCAGCAGAAAGCAATACCATTCGAAAAACTTGGGAATGGAAAGGAAGCCAAGTCAAGCCGATACGGCTCTCATAATCACTCCTCAGGCCATTTCCCGAACTTCAAGGCCGACCTATCTGGATCTGTACCGTCAAGCAGCAAGGAGAAGCATGGCAGTGCTGAATTTTCCAAAGAAGACACTCAGTCACTCAATCTTCCGAGCACGCCCGCCAATGTTGATAGTCACATATTGCCAAGTCGGTTTCCAAGCTCTGGAACACAGTCAAATGGCGTCCCATCACTACCTGAAGGTAGCACAGTCGGTAATATCTACAACCATTACACTGCTTCGAGCAGCGGTGATGCAGACAGTGAGGCTACCCTCCCAAGTCTGAATCCTGCTTCTGCAAAGCCATCCTATCACCCAACTTCGAATAGTGGTCTTTCGTCCAGCTCTATATTGGACGATCCGGTGGTACCCTCTGCTCTCAATATTCGTAAGCAACGTCGAGTCGACAGACTGACGACAAACCCCAATGGCCAGCCTCCTATCTTTGCACTACCAACGGTTCCTCAGCTTGCTACAAGGCGGGTTATCCCCAGTAGCTCGCAAGGCATTGAGCAGTCTTCATCCTATGGAGATACAAAAAACCTCCTAGAAATTACACAGCGGTCGCACTGGTCCGATCACAAATCTCTTATGAGCCGGTCCGAGGCCCGAAATGATCTACGATCTGAAGTAGCTGCATCAGAGTTGGAGGAGTATTCTGAACCTAGCCTGCCTGCTCTGAACTCAAACAACCCCTTTAAGTTGAGACATGGTCCACATGTTGTTGTTTCTCAACACAACGATCATGAATGTATCTATGATGATGACTGCGATCTCGATCACACTTCCGCCGGAAGACTACCACTTGAGCGAGAGGTGAGTAAAGCACTCAGACGTGTCAGTGGCGTCAGCACTCAGAGCAATGGAAGTATATCCTCTTCTGTGCTCCAATATGGGGGGTTTGAACCCAAAACGTCTACGTCCAAAGTGACTGGATTACTCAGGAAATTGAATATTGAAGATACTCCTCCGTCAGAGTCAGAGAGCTTTGGTGAAGATACAAAGAACGGTGTTGCTCAAACGCAGACCTTCTATGATGAAGGTGCTATTTCTCATAATTGGATTACTGCTCATCGACAGAATGCGGTCCGCATACCTATCAACCATAATGGGCTCTTCCCAAATTCGCCTCCCGAATCACCCCTGGAGCTAAACAATGTAGCCCCCGGACGTCAAAATCTCGGGGTTCTCAGTGAATTTGAAGGAGATATAAATGACTGGGAGACCGTCGGAGAGAGTGCTCGTGGAGTCGGATTTAAGGGCACCAGAGACGCATTTCGCACACCTGGAGAGACCACGATCCATCGAGCGGGGAGTAGTCTTGCCAACACTTCTGATGATGGCACTTCCAGTCTTCACATAGCAGAGGTTGACGAGTACGGCTCTACAGAGAGGATTGCACAGCATCCCGGCACAATTCAATATTCAGGTGACTATCGTCAACGAGACATTAAGAAGACACGCATACCGGTTTTCCTCCCAGTGTTCCGAGAACATAAAGTCAACGGCTACCTAGCAGACTCCAACCGAATCCGTCCTCCTTACAATCCCATCCCCTACCGTCCTCCACCTCTAGCAAACCCACATACGAACCCTTTCAAATCTCCGCCACCAGAAGTCCTGTCAACTGGGGCAGCTAAGCAAAGTCTCCTTCAGAGGCGCAATCGACGTCGTCCCAGACCCAATCATTTCCCGCCTTCCACCAAGTCACTCGCTATAACTGAAGCTGAGGTGACTCGACAAGGCGTGGAATCTATATCATCTGAAGTTACGCCTTCTGCTTCAGCTCAGCGCGAGCGCGCATTACGAACACTAATTTGGATGGAAGAGTCTGGAGAGCCAGAGCCAGAGCCAACTGCCAGCCGTACAAAGCGTCAATTCTTAAGGCCAATCAACCCTGTCGGTCGACCTGATCGCCCAAATTCTTGGCAACACATGATGATTCTGGGCAGAGGAGACAAAATCGATGGTTATAATTCTGATGGATCACCGGTCATAGAGGGAAGCTCATCGGGCAATAAAGGATCTGCCGACCCAAATTTACAAGGCGCAACTCAGACTGACGACCTCGTCGAGCCGACAAGATATGCGGGGAATAGACGCGCCGCGAACAATCGGCAATACAAACCACTTGTTCAAGGTCCACCCGGTGCTTTTTACCAAGGTCTAGCACGCTCGAAGCAGGACCATAAACGCGCTGGCTCGTCCGATGTCCGTGAGAGGCCTGCTAGGATCCCGAGTGGTCGTAACAATTCTAAGGATTACCCAACCAATGCACTTCGACCTCTGTCTCTTCTGGTCACTCGACCTACGACACCAAATGAGATGGAAAACAGAAACCCGTTCCGAGACCGTCCACATGATTTCGTCTATCGATCCCCCCTTGCGCCACTCAAACACCTGACCTGGCAACAGTTATACACCGACACGCAATTGACGACCATCCGAGAATCCGCTGTATCTGATGGTTTCGTCGAAGGACCGATTCCACCTAACGCTGGACTCCTGGGCCGAGACGTTAGAGAGGAATCGTCACAGAGACACCTGTTTGAAAGCCCACGATTGTGTTCATGGTCCCGGGACTCGTCCATAAGGACCAATTATCGCCAGAGAAAGACAAAGATCTCTATCGTGGTGCTAATCTTATGCAACTTCTTTCCTCCACTACTTTTCCTGTACGCAATTGGCCAATTGGATGGAATCATCATGTGGTGGACCAGTGGAGAACTCTCAACCTTCGGGAAGAATACGAAGAGATGGGCATACATACTGATGTGTTCTTGGGGGTTGGCCATCTCGTTAGGGCTAGTCATCTTCCTCATCCTTTGGTTCACGGTCTTGCACCAGGGCGCGTGATGATAAATGGCTATTGTTCTGATCTTCATAAGTTTTCTATTTTCTCGCGTTTGTCTGGTGGCGTTGACTGATGATTGATGAGCCTTCCAAAGTATTTGAGAATGTTCTGGCTTGAACATCTGGGCGTATGGGTTGGTTGAAATCGGGATTCAAATTGACTTGGTAGCTGGGGTTGAGAGGAGCTGTATGATTAGTTGTAGTTAAATGTTTGATGTCTATCCTGGTCCTTTGCAAATTGCAGTCATGAACACATGAAGTGTTCTAGTCCTAGTTATTGAGACCAATTCCGATGAAAGCAGGATCCAGATATAACCCCAAATGCTGACTGAAGTCTTTCCGTTTAGGAGGAGTGATAGGGGGTTTAGAGACTTATACTTCCTTGATTGTTTGCTTGATTTGTTGCGTTGAGAGCATTTGATTTTTCAGCCCACCATTCAAGATAGACGCAGTGCAAGAATTGGGTATTAAGGTCTGATTCGATTCTCCGAGGGCCAACTGGCTCGATGATCAAAGGATGTGGTTTATGGTACCTAAACAGCCCTAACCAAGAATGGGAGTCTTCCGGGTGCGCACGTGATATGTTTCAAAGTGGCGCTGACGGGAGCCTCAAGCCGACTTCGCGAGAACAAGGAACCTAGCCTCCTCAACGTCAATCACCACCCACCCACTCTCAAACCACTGTCTTCGTATCTCACCGACGAGATATAGGAGACATGTTCTCGACTTCAGTTCGGCGGGTAGCCTTGGCATCCCCGCAGACTCCCATCGCAGCATCTCTCACAAGCTCGGCGCCACGAGCGGTTGCAACTCAAGCTCTGACATACCGGTGCCACCAGAGACGACTCTCTTCTTCGAAACCTTCTAGCCCTGCTGATGGATCCAAGGGTGTAGCAGAAGGGGAAGCTGTGCAGCCACATGCCCAGGCAAGACCGGATGGCGAGAAGAAGTCATCACGGGCCAGCAAGCGGAAGGCGAAGGATGCTGCGGCGAGCTATGCGGCCAAAGGCAGAGAGGAGGCTTTCCAGAGTCTCCCAAGCGTGCCAAGTACACAGCATATAGCTCCCCAACGTATGTTCAGGCGCATCCTGTTGATTGTGTAGAACTAACGTTTCGTCGACAGAAATTTACGCCTCGGCCTTCTTTTCTCTCCACCGGCCGATTTCTCTTACATCCAGCTTCCCGAAGACAGTCAGCGACGATGCTTTTGCAGCAATTTTCACCCCACGGACGAAAGCGAATTCGAAATCGTCAGAAGTGATCTCTACCTTATCGAGCACGGTCCAAAACCTCGAATCTGCCACCAGTGGTATGAATCAACTTAGTCTAGGAGGCCAGCAGGATCAGTGGAATTCCGAGGCAGATGAGTTGAGAGCGGCTATCACCGCTGAATCGTACCGGAAACAGGAGGTCCACAACCTTGATCCTACATCTGCCGAGAACCTTCCTCGAGTTGTCTTGTCGGGCAGCTACCAGCCATTCAACCCACCACCTCCACCAGTGCCCATGGACAGTGCGGAATCGCTCGCTGCAGGTGCAGAAGCTGCAGCTCAAGAATCTCAACACAGAACCTACACGGCTGTTCTGACAATCGAGGAGTCAACCGATCAAAACGGCCAGGTCACATACATGACCCACAGCTCTCCACTGGAGGAGAAAGCTTCCTTTCCGACACGATTCCGTGAGCGCATGTATCTCCGCCAAGAGAGGTACTGGGAGCAGATGGAAGAGGACCACGGCATGCTGGCGATCAGTGTGAGGAGACAGCGAAAGCTGAAGATGAAGAAGCACAAGTACAAGAAGCTTATGAGGCGCACACGGAATTTGAGACGGAGATTGGATCGAAATTAGACGGGTTTCATTGGCTGCATATGCATTCTGCTCTTTGGTGCATAGGGTTTTCTATATCGTAGTCTGTGGCATTCGACTCGTTTTGCGTTTATATAGCAATAGCATGGCTTCTCCAAGAGAGGCTTATTGATATCCTTACACCCCTCCATACTGTACTCAGCAAACTTGTGCGTCTTACTCAAATTTTCTTTCTTACCCTTTAATCCTCGTCTCTTAACTTCGATTTCTGAAGACCGGAGACCTATCAACGGTGTGATCGCTGCTTTTGGATGACGTCCGAATAAGATATGATACTCTAGTACTCTCTACCGCCAGACTCTTTTCTGGCAATGTCTTCTTCCGAACTTGCTGTTTTACGCCGGCTCGTCGTCGAACGACGACTCCATATCTGCTCTTGTTGCCCACTTCTTCCGGAACTGGATATACCAACGGGACGTAGATATATATGGCCTCCGGCACCGTCCATACATTTCGTTTGTTCAAGTATCTTGTTACGAGACTCATGAATCGTTATCATTGTGCTCGGGCGCCTCGGTCAATGTCCCATGTCCCACGCGGCAACGCTCTGTCTCGCAATGGTATTAGCTCAGAGGAGATGCTCTTAAAAAAGGAGATCTCATGGAACGTCTTCCAGTTTCATAGCAGATCTCTCCTCTCTCCTTTGCTGGACCCAGACCCCTAATTCCTTCCATATGCGTTCTTTCTCAGCCGGCAACAACGTAGCAGCAAGTCCGCTCGTACTCGTCGCCACAAAGACTCTTGCCCCCTCCCAGTCCTGCCCACCATCAACGCCCATATTCTCCCCCTGATCCTGCCATCCATACCTAAACTCATGTTTCTTGATCGGCCTGCCATGCGTCACCCTCCAGATACTCTCCCAGACGCTCTTCCCCACAATACACACGGCCTCGGGTCTGAACTTGGCAATCTTCGCCTGCAGCACATGCACGCTGGCATCCATCTCCGCCTTACTCAGTTCCGAGCTATTCTTCGTCGGGCGCTCCACGATATTCGTATTCCCCAGCGCGAACAGACGCGGCAGGTCGCCATCCTCCTGGGGGCTGCACCGGCGCGTCGTGCACCCGCTGCTGTGCAGCAGCTTCCAGAACAGGTTCGATGGATGGGCGTACGCGTGCCCGGACACGGCGGTCTGGATCCCCGGATTGAGCCCGATGAAGACGCAGATCAGGTTGGGTTCGAGGACGTCGCGCAGCGGGGGCAGGTGGGCGTAGGTCGAGGGCGGGGCGTAGCCGGATGGGGAGCGCAGTTTCTTGCGCGGCGAGGGAGAGGAAGAGGGCGAGAGGGTGTCGAGCTTGCGTTTGTTAGGACTGGGAATGGGGATGGGTGCGAGAGGAGAGGGCGGCGCTGATGATGAATTCCGGAGGCTTCTGCGGGACCCAGGAGAGCTCGACTCTGCTCTGCTGTTCGGCTTGGGGGAGAAGGCGTAGTCTGCAAGATTTAGTCGCCCCTTGAAGCTTGGGGGGATTGGATTAGAGACGGTTGCGTCGTCGTCCATCTCCCCTTCTTTGACGTTCTCGAGGACCTCTTGGCTGTCCATGCTGACCTGGACCAGGCACTGTAGATTTTCGTGAAGCCTGCGGGGTTAGTTGAAATTTAGCGGGGTGTATATATAATAACGAGCTCATTCTTCCGTACTGGAAGGACTGAAAGCAAACATGATCTTGACTATTCACTGGGCATTCAAGTCTTATGCCGAAGTAATTTGCATGAAGCATGTATTGATGATCTGCGAAAAGTAGTATAAAGGGGTCGTTGCGTTGCTAGGCGAGTCAAGTATAGCCAGTACAATACGAGTTTCCGCCTCGTGTTGACCGGCTGGCGGGGCTGAGCTCCGGGGTAAATATAAATAGCAAAGAAAATAGCTGCTGTATCCGCCAATATAAAAGGGCCATTGAAGCTCTCCAACAACTTTGCACATCCCGCATTCTGGTGAGAACTCCTTCGCACATCATGGAAACGATCAAAAACGTCCTGCACAAGCTTCACCCAGGTGGAGAGGGCCAGGAAGCCGCACTGAAGGAGCCCTCACCCAGTGCTCTCCAGGAGTTGAAGGAGAAATATACGAAGGCCGGACAAGATCAAGTCTTTGCCTTCTACGATGCCCTCGAAGCTCCGGAAAAGGCTACCCTCTATGAGCAGCTATCCTCTTTCGACCCCGAACACATCAACCGGATTGCCGACAGGGCCCTCAACCCCCCTAAACCCAAAGATGACGGCAAGCAAGCTGGCCTCGAGCCGCTTCCCGAGTCTGCCACGGCGAGTATCCTCGATTCGAAGCCCGAAGACGTCGAGAAGTGGTACCAGACGGGTCTCGACCTGATTGCGGAGAACAAGGTGGGCGTTGTGCTTATGGCTGGAGGCCAAGGAACGAGGCTGGGCAGCTCTGCTCCCAAGGGATGCTTCAATATCGGGCTCCCCTCTGAGAAGTCACTCTTCCAGATCCAGGCCGAGCGGATACGCAAGGTGCAACAGTTGGCAAGCAAGAAGGCCGGGCATGGAGAGGGCAAGCAGGTGGTGGTTCCCTGGTATGTGATGACGAGCGGACCCACGAGAGGCCCGACGGAGAAATACTTCCAGGAGAACAACTACTTTGGGCTGGAGAAGGAGAATGTCTTTATTTTTGAACAGGGCGTCCTTCCTTGTATCTCGAACGAGGGCAAGATTCTTCTCGAGAGCAAGGGCAAGGTGGCCGTGGCACCAGATGGAAACGGGGGCATTTACCAAGCACTTGTTACGTCCAATGTCATGCAGGATATGCGGAAGCGGGGAATCCAGCACATCCACGCCTACTGTGTGGACAACTGCCTCGTCAAGGTTGCCGATCCCGTCTTCATTGGCTTCTCGGCTTCCAAAGACGTCGACATTGCGACGAAGGTCGTCCGTAAACGCAATGCCACCGAGTCTGTAGGTCTCATCCTGCTCAAGAACGGACGACCAGACGTCGTCGAATACTCCGAGATCGACAAGGAGACTGCGGAGGCCAAGGACGCCAAACAGCCAGACGTTCTGAAGTTCCGCGCTGCCAACATCGTGAACCACTACTACTCCTTCCGCTTCCTGGAGTCGATCCCAGACTGGGCGCACAAGCTCCCGCACCACGTGGCCCGGAAGAAGATCCCATACGTCAATACGTCGACGGGCGAGACCATCAAGCCGGAGAAGCCGAACGGTATCAAGCTCGAGCAGTTTGTCTTCGATGTCTTCCCCATGCTGGAGCTGAGCAAGTTTGCCTGCATGGAAGTGAAGCGCGAGGATGAGTTCTCGCCGTTGAAGAACGCTAAGGGCACCGGGGAGGATGACCCAGATACGAGCAAGAGGGATATCATGCAGCAGGGCAAGCGGTGGGCGCAAGCTGCCGGCGCAACTATTGTCAGTGAGGGCGAGAGTGACGGGGTCGAGGTCTCGCCGCTAATCAGCTATGTAAGTTTATCCCTTTTCTATTGCTTTACTATCCCCCCTTGTAGGCTGAAAGGTGCTAACAAGGTAACAGGGCGGAGAAGGACTAGAGAATCTGAAGGGCAAGACCATCACAGCCCCTGCAGTGTTGGAGAAGCAGTGGGATTAGGGACATGAGATGATGCTTGAGACAACGTTCCTGTATTATTAGATGAGAGCCGCATGTTCGTTCTACGATTTCATTCCAAAAGTGGATTTCCAGGCAAGCATGACCAAAGTAATAGCACTGTTGCTGACATCTCTAAAATTCCCAAGTAAATAGCCCCAAAGTCCCCTTGGGAAAGTCACTGCCACATAACCTACCTGTATATAGCACCTCTCCCCAAGCCTACAGTGATATTCTGAAGCTTCTCCAACAGCCAGCCTATCACCGCAAGGAAACTTAGCAGAGTGGGGCTGAGCTATCAGCCTTACGAGACAGCCTTGCGAAAAGCCGGCGTCCAAACACAGCCTCTCTCTCTCCATGAACCACCAATCAGACCAGTCCATCTCTTCCCTCTTTTCCCCATTAAATCCCTAAAACAGTGAAAACATGCTTCTATTAGCAGATCATTATTTCGCGCATGATTTCTTTGGGCTAGGTCTTATGGAGGATTTTATTGCCCTAGGATATTTAAGCGTGTTAGTGCGATGTATATACGTACAGGGCACATTATCAATCAGTCAATCAATGATATCCACATTGCCATGCCAGCGAAACAGCGACTTACCATAAAGTTGCGCTCTATAGACACACAATAAACACAGCCGCCACTAATATCCAAATTCTTCTCGTCGATAATCCTTGAATAGAAGAGAAGAAGGTAGGTAAGGCGGATTCCAGAAGGCTGCCCCGGCTCTATTATTCCACCGGCTTGGCAATCATCTTTCTTTGAAACTTGGAAAACGAGCGAGCGAGCGAGCTATACATACATACCTACATACATAGGCCACTGTTACCACGACCAAATCTTTAAAGAACCTTTTCTCTCTCGAGACTTGAAAGCATGAGGTTACATCCCTTCTTCGCATTCGCAGCATTCCTGCTACTCGCCGTCTCTTCATGGGCGCGACCAGAGCCTAGTACCGATATCCAGCTTTCGGAGGAGGATGCGCGCACTGCTGCTCCTGATATATCACGACTATGGAGACGTAAAGGAGGCGGTGGCAAAGGTGGGAAAGGCGGGAAAGGGGGTAGTAGTAGTTCATCATCAGGGTACACATCCAATCCATCCAATCCCCCATCCACCCATCATCCATATCTCTCATTCCCCAACTAACCAACAATCCGCAGGCGCGGTTCCTCCTCCTCCTCCACCGGCGGCGCCACACGTCAAGGATCCGGTGTCCAGCCCAGCTTCCCAGGCGCGCGCTACGCCGGCGGTTCCAAGACGCCCTATGCATCGGGCGCGCGCTCTCCTCTCGGGCTCACGCCTATCTTCCTAGGCGCTGGTGTCGGCGGAGCGCTCGCTCTATATCCCGGTCTCTGGCTCCACGGCGCCTATCTATATCCCTATTCGCACCCATACACATTCGTGAACCGCAGTGCGGCGAATGCGACGGCGCCGCAGGGCGCGAACGAGACGAAACCTGTGGTTTGCATGTGTGCGGCAAGGGAGGAGTGCGGTTGTGAGGACGAGTCGGGAGATACGCAGGTCTTGGATTCGCTGGTGGGCAATGGGTCTTATGAGGCTTTGAATAAAACACTGGTGAATGTGGCAGTGGTTAATGGCTCGAGTACAATTCTTTTGAATGGAACGTTGGCGAATGGAACTACGGTTAGTGGGGGCCAAGAGGATGCTAATAAGGCGGGGGCGTTGGTGCAGAAGGCTGGATATGCGGTGTTGATTGCTTGTCTGGTGGGGTTTCTGGTTTGAGGGTGGAGCGTGTGTATTATCAGCTTTGTGTTTTGAAGAATGCACTACAGAGCAGGATTGGCTCTGGAGCCCCTTTATGTAGACTACCTCAATCATCCCTAAGAACAACATCACAAAGTATCCCTTATGAGAAAAGCCTACGCCGTGAAGCTCGAATCCCACAACTACCAACTGCACGACCATCACTTATGAAGCTTTTCAAAAGGATTTCTCGTATTAGTAGCAACATGTTGAGTTTATTAGCAACGCTGCATACATGACATGGTATGCGCCAACTACACGCGGTCCTCGTTCTTCGAAATCATGCTGTTGAGTTAGTGTGTCATGCCATTATCCCTAATGGTTGTTTGTGGTAAAGCCTGTTTTCCCCCGCTGCTCTGCTCGCTGACAGGTGTACTTTTCAATCATTGCCTCCGCCGCCTCATATGAATCTCGCGGTCCCTTCAGCTCAGTAACTGCTCAATCGCTCCCTGGACGCTGCCACCGCTCCGTCTTAAGGCCTCCACGTTCCTGTCGAAATCAAAGAATCCCATGTCGTTCAGCTGTCTCAATTGCTCCGCGTACCTCTCCTCGGGTGGTCTTGTATCTGCTGGCGGCGGACTGCCAGCTCCTGCTCCTGCACCGCCACCAAACAGACTGCCCAGATCAAGACCACTGGATCGGAGGAATTGCATTGCTTGGTTGGCTTCTTGTATACTCTCCGGTGTCAAGGGTGGCATCTGTGCAAATGGATTCGCGCCCCCAGCTCCACCGAACAGAGACGCGAAGGGGTTGGCGGCATTGGCGGCACCGGCGTCGGGATTCGCAGCTGGAGTACCTTGTCCTGGTGTAGCCTGACTTGGCGTACCCTGGCCGGCCGAGCCAGCCGCCGGAGGTGTCTGGGACGGAGTTTGACCTGCTGGCTGGCCGAAAAGCGCTGCAAAAGGGTTTCCTGCTGCTGGCGCCCCACGACCGAAACCCCCCGCACCCATACCCATGGCCGCGAAGGGGTTGAAAGGCGTGGCGGTAGGCTGGTTTGGGGTAGGATTGCTACCAGCCGCACCTTGCGGAGTGGTGTCGGTGACGCCAGGAGCTGGAAATGCGCCTGCTCCACCACCAAGTCCCTGCATCATCCTGCGCATGCGTGCCGCTTCGCGAATCGCCTCCGGGTTGGTCATCATCTGCATAAACTCGGGTGATTGTATGATCTGGCGTGCTTGGGGGTTATTTCGAAGGTGTGGAGTATTTTGAATCATCATATCAACTATAGCTGGGTTCCTGAGGGCTTCTCGCATGATCTGTACCGTGTTGGGGTCCTCGAGCATGCGCGCAACGGATTCCTCGCTTGGAGGAGCGCCCATCTAGAGACTGTTAGAATTTAGACATGCGACTACTTGAGGGATCAACTTACTCCGCCATCTGCGCCAAACATCTCTGCTCCTGGGAGTCCCATGTGGCCAGCAAACCGAGCTCCTGTCAGGCCAGCCAAAGGGTTGTTTGCCGTCCCTGCAGCCATATTGGTTGGTACGCCAGGCGCCGCTCTGGGAGCGCCGCCAGCTGCAGAAGCACCCGCGTTCGCCGGATTCTGCGCGGCGTTGCTCGCGGCACTCTTGACCATGTGTATTGTGTTGCCGGCCTTGATCTTATATTTGCTGAGCGGGTCCTCATCTTTCATGACGCGGCCCGAATAGATGAGCCGCTGTCGACCCGCGGGTATCTTCTCGTAGTCATCTCCGGCAAGCGTGTTCTTAAGATCCAGGACTGTCGCTGATTCTGCGATGGTGATAGTATGGAGACCTTCGCTGGAGGTCTTGACCTTGAAGGTGATTTGAGGATCTGCCTCGCTCGCAGCTGTCTCATCTGCCATGATGAGGTCGGATGCGCTTTCGCGATATGTGGAGAAGGAGGAGGGGGAGGAGGGAGGGTAAAGGGTGGAACAGACGAAGCTGTTGTTGGTTGAGGTAGAGGCAACGTTGGTGTTGGGGGGAGCGGCTATCAAGGTGGGATAGCGAAGCACCGACGGGGGGCGGCTGAAATGCACAGGCAAACGTCAGAGCCGTGCCGCTCCGCTAAGAGCAAGGGAAGGCTGTCAAGGGCACGCGGGCGGACCAGGAGAAAT
This sequence comes from Amorphotheca resinae ATCC 22711, assembly GCF_003019875.1. Classification (NCBI taxonomy): domain Eukaryota; kingdom Fungi; phylum Ascomycota; class Leotiomycetes; order Helotiales; family Amorphothecaceae; genus Amorphotheca; species Amorphotheca resinae. Next base: position 1,577,221 of record NW_020194480.1, read on the forward strand.
GGAGAAACGGGCAATATAACAATATCAATATCAGTGTGGCTCTGGCTGATGCGCTCCTCTCTGCACCGCCAACTGTGGGATTCTTGAAATGCGTTACGAAGCGGGATTTTGGAAGAGCGCTGGTCATGTGATGGCAGTACGGGGACGAGGCCGCGGCCCTTCTAGGAGCTTCCTCGCTGACTAAGAATCAGACGCATAAGCGACGTGCAGGAGTGCACGTGACTCGAGACGTCCCTGCACCGCGTAAGCGACCTTAGCCTCGGCTCCCCGCAAGTTGCGCGGGAAAGCAACGGGGTCAAGAGCACATCATCACTTCATAGATACCCCTTCGTTTCCTATATTCTTCCTGCCACTGGTTGGCAGCTTGTCTTTCCTAACTTTGCTTTATATCCTCTAATACTCCCAATTGCTATAAAAGGTAATTAACAATGCGAGGCATTCAGATCAAAGAATATGTCAAGGTAGAGCCCCGCCTCCTTTCTGTCCCCTTTTCCTCCCATTCTTCTTCCTCCACCCCATTCTCTTCTCCCAAACGTCCATCTAACCATCAATCCAGAGCCCCGACGAGCTCCGCGTAACTGACCTCCCCGACCCCATACCCACCGACGACCAATACCTAATCGCCATCCACGCCAGCGCAACCAACTTCTTCGACCTCCTCCAGATCGCCGGCAAATATCAGCACCAGCCCCCACTGCCCTGGATCGCCGGCTCCGAATTTGCTGGCACCGTGCTCGCCGTGCCGCGCGGCGCCCGTGCCCCACGATTCCAAGTTGGCGACCGCGTCCTGGGCGCCTCGCAGGGCGGCTACGCGACCAAGATCGCAGCGCGCGAGGAGGTCCTGCGCCCCGTGCCCGCGGGCTGGAGCTTCGCAGAGGCAGCAGGCCTCTTCGTCACGGCGCCGACGAGCTACGGCGCGCTGGTGACGCGGGCGGGCGTCAAGCCCGGCGATTACGTCCTGGTGCACGCGGCGGCCGGCGGGGTGGGGCTGGCGGCGGTGCAGATCGCGAAGGCGTTCGGGGCGACGGTGATAGCGACGGCGGGGACGGGGCGGAAGCTGGACGTGGCGCGGGCGTTCGGGGCGGATCATGTGATTGATTATGCGGATGCGGCGTGGCCGGACAAGGTCAAGAAGCTGACGCCCCAAGGCCGCGGTGTGGATATCGTGTTTGACCCCGTGGGCTTGATCGATCGGAGTACGAAGTGCATCCGCTGGAATGGCAGGCTTCTAGTGATTGGCTTCGCAGCGGGCGCTATCGAGAAGGTGGCTATGAATAAGGTGTTGTTGAAGAATATCAGTATCGTGGGCTTGCATTGGGGAGCATACAGTATCAACGAACCGGAGATGATCCCTGTTGTTTGGGAAGGTTTATTCAAACTGATAGACGAGGGCAAACTCCGAGGCACCGTCTTCACGGATCAGGAGTTTGTGGGGTTGGAGAGCGTCCCGGCGGCCTTGAAATCCCTTGGGAGCAGAGGGACGTGGGGAAAGGTCGTGGTGAAAGTCCCGCAGCAAGAGGGGCTGAGCAAGATATAGACCGAATGCATCATTATTGACCTCCTCGGGGAATACATGCTACAGTCTTCTCCTTTTTCTTCATCATCAGAATCATCAACGGTGTGAATGGTATTTTCGAAACAACCCACACAAATACTACGCTATGATGTACAGTACAAAACAAACTCCGCGCGCCGAATGCATCTCATCTCATTTCATTGCTCAGCCGCCATCGGATTACACCTCCTAGAAATGTTCCTTCCAGAACGAGAAGTTGACATCGCGAGTCGTAGCCGCCTTGCACGCCTTCTTGATATCTCTGGCTGCGACGTTGGGTCCTGATTAATCATAGGGGTTAGTCTTGAGTAAGGTATGGATGGTAGGTAGATAAGTAGGGAGGGACCGGGGGTGGGGGGAAGGGATGAGTATGGAGACTTACCACAGAAGTAAACACCGACATTCGTCCTCATGTCGCCTTCCAAACCGCTGAGATACGAACCCTCTAGGATACCTTCCCTCAAGCCAGTGAACAATCTTGTGAAATCTGGACGGCCGAAATTAGTTCGGGACTTCAGCTCGGTCAGGGGATCGGTGGCGGCGCCGACGCTGTTGAGGACGATGTTTTGCGCGGTGTCGGCATCCATCTTCTGCGTCAGATAGGTGTGGATACGCAAGAATTCCTGGCCTTTGTTGCCCGGTCTGGTGGCAGCTTCTTGGCTTTGGGCCTCGAGAGAGGAGAGGAGGACTTGGAACCATTCGAAGGAGGAGGTGTCCTTGCAGACCCAGATGAATTCAACTCGGCGGAGACGTTTCGGCGGGTTGGGTCCCTGACGCAAATGCCAGATGTTCTTGAGGATGGCGGCCCAGGGCGTGACACCGATACCAGTCCCGATGAGCACGGCAATCTCATTGTCAAATACGTCTTCTGCTGGTGCTCCGTATGGTCCATCAATCCGAAGCTCGGGCATCTGTTGTCCGTTTTGTAGCGCAACTTCGTACATGCCCATGGGATCAACGTCGTCGTAGAGCTTGGACTGGGCGCTACCTGCTCCAAGGGCATCACCAAGGGCACGTGTGAAATCACCGACCTGTCTGACGTGAACGGAGATGTAGGGGTCGAACGGGCAAGACGTGATGGTAAATGGATGCCACTGTTGCCTGGACACTGAGGGAACATTGAGGAATAACCATTGTCCTGCTTTGTACTTCATAGATGGTTTGCTGAACTGGATCTCCATGGCATCTACCAGAACGTTAGTCCAAGTCTGCTGGGATAGGTGGGGAAGCTTTACCATACGGATGGCGCACAACTCGGACGATTTTGGTGTCTCTTCGAGATCGGATCTCCCTATATAGACGTTCGATGAGGTAGATTCCACCGCCCCATAGCTCCCATCGCCAACCTTCATATCCGAGACAGTGGTTCCAGAAGTTGCTTCCGGCGAATGGAGAGAAGGGGTCAGTAGTGTCACGCACGAAGCACCCGGTAGCATGAGTATATAGTCCTAGCAAGAAAGGAATGAAAAGGTGATGCGTATACCAGAAAGTCTCGAAGGATTGCTGGCGGATCTTGGCATGAGCGGTTGTGTACATCAGCAGCATGCATAACAGCATAATGTGGCCAGTAATTCCACCTGCTTCGGTGTAATGGATCTGGATAGCCGTGACCTTTCGAATCTGAGTCCTCTCAACATTGAAGAAGCTACGCAGGTTAGCAACCGGGTAAGAACTCAGAGCAGAATCCTTACTTGACGTAGTGCGCAGAAACGTGGGCAATGGTCCAGAACAGCATCGAGTAAGCCACTTGTCGATGGAACCATTGCGATTCATCGAGCGGCAGGAACTTGACCTTTGGTCGTATATATCTCAGGAGATTTCGGCACATAGGCAGCAAGATCATGGCGCCGTCTACTGACAAGGCCAATCCTGCGCCTCGCGATATCCAGACTGAGAAGGTAAGAGTATTCAGACCCGCAAGTCTTGGATCATCCTGTTGTTTCTTCCTATCACAGTTGATTAGTAGTGAGCGCAGCAGATCGAGGTATAACGCTCACCATCCTAAGACGAAAAGCCCAACGTGGAAGCCATGGAAGAGGAAGTTGAATAACAACTTCGTGCCTCGCATCTGCGACTTCAAGTAGGCCCAAGAAACCATTGTCACTCGTATGTTCCGTCACGCCCAAAGTCAAGGTGTATTAGATATCGACCAGCGATGGTGTCGACGTAAAGCGTAGTCGACTATAAATGGCGGCCTCTGAGAGAGCGTTGGCGCCTTGAAAGTTGATGTGTATTAAATAAAGTGAATATGAGTGCTCGCACCTCAACAACGAATAACCACGAAAAGAAAAGAACGGTTGATCTGAGCCAGCAGGACCAGGAGAAGGAAAGCAGGTAGAGGAAGAAAAGCTTGAATTCCACCTGGCCGTTGAGAGGGAGAGCAGAGGATCCAGGGGTGGCGGGACTTAAAAGACTGATCAAGACCTGGAGATCGTAGCTTCAAAGCTTCGCACCTTCGAAAACCCGTTATAAGCGGGGCCTGCAATATGGAATGTTCAGAGGGGAGGATGGCAATCTTCAGTCACTTCCTTGTAGCCTCGGACCTTGGCCCATGCCATCTGGACCTGAATAGGCAAATCCTACGGGGCACTCAAGCTTTTGGTCGTGGATCAGACGTAGCAGAGCGTTTCGGAGAGATGGTGGTGCGGTGTCAAGTCAAGCGATATCTCCCTCGTAGATAATCGACGCAACCGATGGTTTCGCAGGGGACAATGCGGTGTTGCAAAAAAAAGGAAGACTGCGGGGAGAGGGTCGTGAGGGTCCTGGGAATGAAGCTTGAGACGCGGCTTGTCTTAAGGGACGTGTATCCGCTTCGAGGCGCGACAAGTTTCGGATCTTATTTTATCAGATTGGAGTTACAGCGTAGGAGGTAAGGGTCATCAAAAGATGGGAAAGGATCCCACAATAACACAGAATCTATCGTACGTGGAATGGGGAGATATAGCATGCAAGTATTGCGGGCAGATGCTGGTTGTAGGCAGGAATAATTGGAGGCGGGATCATGTATGAGGGGTTGTGACGTTGGACGGCCGACGAGAAAATCAATACCTCTAAATATACCTACCGTACTTAAATACTCCGTCCGTATGGTACAGAATGTCATGGCCCATGAATAAAGATCCATCATCCTGGGCGGCGCTTCGTCTCGTCAGGGATTCGTCAAAAGGCCAAACGGGGGAGAACAAGGGGCCAACTGCAACAGCTGATGATGGTTTACCCGTGCTGCCGTGCTTCCTGGTACTGTACTATTGAACCTGATTACTGTTCTCTGAGCCTTATTGATCCTCTCGATCCGGGTGGTCGAGATCTGGCCAACTAATGCAAGTTTGGCATTGATTGATGGTAAGATGCGACGCTGGGTTCTCTGAATCTCTCGTCTCATAGCGCCCAGGGGTCTTCTTCATCGGCCCTGGCATTGGAGGCGAGCTCTCCGTCTGTTTTCTGCTACATTTGCTGCTGCACATCTAGATATCATCACATCAGCACGGTGTTGTGAAATACTACGGAGTAGACATATTCTCGACTTACTATTGCGCAGCGTCTACTCGGTACATACAGAACAGATATGTATGTATATAGAGGACGAAGCATCACATACTTCTGCAAGACTACCGTGTCGGACCGCTCCTTGGGCCAATGGGATTATTTAGGTGCCACAGCCTGGGTCTTGGTCCCTTGGGAAAGTTAAGCCACCCTGACGAGGGGCTGGCGTCAAGCTGTGCCATTTGATTGGTCCCCCAATACAACATTTATCCCTCCCGTGGTCCTCGATTTGAGCCAATAGCAGGCCTAGCCGCTTGGGCATCTTCAACGTGCAAACCCCCTTGCAAGTTGTGAACTTGTGATAATACTCCGTACGGAGTATTTGTGACGCAACAGTACGGTAGTAGTGCTGTTGCTGCCGACTTATCAGACCCTCTAATTGATGGCCGATCCCGAATAAATTTTAGACTCCCAGTAGTTGCCGTTGGTGCCTTTGGGAGAAGGTTACCTTCCTTATGTTAGTGATCAAGAGCCCCATGAGGACAAAAGCCTGCAAGTTGCGATGGTATGAACTGGTAAAGGTAGAGGCCTGAGGCGTAAGACATTTGATGATAATCAACAAAAATACTTGTGTGTGACATGCTGGATTTCAAGAACCCATCATACCTGCTATTTCGACTTTGACAGTATTTTAATGGTTATCAAATCCAGAAGACACAGGAAACACAGGAAACCGATCGGAGTGCAAACGTGACATTGTTGCAGTCTCGAGCCCTTTGAGACGACTAAGAAGCCAACTGTAGGTGTGCTAGAATGGTTCTGGCACACCTTATAATTTTGCAAGTGAGAATATCAATCATTTTTGCCGCAGCCTACAGCGTGAGAAAAGTCAATGCTACAGAACTAAGATTCAGTATTAAATTGTAAGGTTCAATTCCTTGATCGTATGTGTTAAGTCTGTGGATTGATGAAGCTATTCGGACTGTGCTATATACAGAATAAGCGAGGTCACATGCGTGCCCTAACATATATCTACCTACTAAAGGCAGTGTGCTTGAGTCTCTCGTTGATGACCGAGGGTTGGATATTGTAGAGGCATTATTGTCCATGTTAGTCGTCACTCACACTGGTTATAGTAATAGCTCATGTACAAGGCTATGCTGCAACAGGTTCTGCAGATGTTATCCAACGAACGTGCGTTGTTGATGCTATCCGCCACTGTGGCGCAGACCATGAAGAGGTTTTCCACCTACCATCAAAGCTTTCAAGCCTTCGGCTTTTTAGGCTTGGTTTCTAACTTGAGATTAGTATCTCGGAACCAAGGAACGGCCACGTCCCATCCAGCTCAACCCGCATTGATGCCAGTACTCGGGTTAAGTGACAGGTGTTAAACCCATCAGTTCTGCATATTCAGTAGCGAAGGATCGGAAAACCGATACATCAATGGTGTAGGTATCTCCAGGGGCTTGCCCTGGTTCGAGGGTCAGAGAGTCCCCAAAGAGTTCTTCTCTTGTGAAGGTGATCTGGTCATCGATGGGATTGGGCGGTGCAGGGAAGATTTCCTAGGTCAATTAGATAATGTCCATTTTGTGACAGAATGAGAGTATACATACCCTCCTGTTGATTCTAGTCCCATTCTGAGTATAAAAGATAATATAACCCGCGATTGTTGAACTCATTCGCAGGTCATATTTTAGCAGTATGGTTAGAAGCACCATATAGTCGGTCCCTCTTAACCATATATCAATGTCGCGATCTAATGAAGGCCTGCTCTCCGACCAGCCAACCTCAGCGACCCAGATGGGCCAAAGTTGTGGTCGTCGTCTCACACGTACAAGGGCATCGGGCTCTTTGACAGTTCCCGCATATGGGCCAACAAAGCCAGTATAGGCTATATAGGTCAATGACTAGTCCAGTTTATAATACCGTATGGGGAGTGAAACTCACTGGCGCCGCTCACCACACCAGCTAGTAGATGCAACTGGTCATATGAAATGAAATTCGTCTGTTTCATATACACGAGGATCTCCCCAAGTGCAATCTGAGCAGTTTCGTGTATTCGAACAGGCATGAAGGCGGTTAGTTTGTTTTTTTCGTAGTTAAACCTGTATATACTGTTCAGTTCTGGCATTCACTGTTCAATAATAGGGCATTGTATACCGAAACCTTCTCTCCGACCCACATTGAGGATCGGATTCCAGGCCTTCAATCAATGGTAATGCAACATCTTCAGGCACGTCTTCTAGAATTAAAGAGCCTTCTTTCAGTAGTTGCTCCTTTGCCCGGTGAAACAGCTGGTATTTTGAAGGAGGGGGGTCAGGAATGAAAAGCTTTGATCGAGTAAATGTGGACATTGTATGAAAAGCTAAGTTGCCGTTGCGCCTGGAGGTAGATCGATGCCAGCTGTTTCCCCAGATCAGTGTGTAGATGATGTAGATAAAGGGACTCCGTATAGGTATACCTATTAACCGAGACCGGTGCACACGTGATCACTCAGAGGCTGAGCTTTTCTTTTGTCCGGTAACCGTAAGACGAGCTTGCGCGTCTCGCTACTGTGCCCGGTGGGGAGGATCATCGCGTAGCGAGCGAGCGAGTCCGTTAATTCTAATCTGGGACATCCGTATCCTTCTATGTAAACCTCCCAAGGACTGGACTCCCTATCCACAATCCCTCCCCCCCCCCCAAAAATCTCTTGATGAGATCTCTTCGTTTGGCTGCTTCATTCTTTTGATTGATTGTCCTTGCATAGCTCCCGGAGTCCTAGACCCTTTCCCGCGGCTGGAGTCGATCTGGGCGCATCCCGAAGCAGTCAACGGCGGGCTGGGGAGGATCCAAGATGGTAAGAAGAGGACACGACCTCGTACATCTGTTGCCCTAGGATGTCCACTGATAGGCTGTCTGGTGCAGGGTATCACAACGCGGAGAAATCAAAAAGCTGCCGCGAGCAATGCGCCGACCGGAGGTGGAGGTCGATCTGGCGGTGCCAGCAAACCAAACATCAAGAAGGCCACGTTCGACACCACAAAGAAGAAGGAGGTCGGAGTTTCCGATCTCACTTTGCTCAGCAAGGTCTCCAATGAGGCGATAAACGAGAACCTGCAGAAGCGATTTGAAAATAGAGAGATATATGTGAGGACCACCGCCTGGCGTGAAGACCAAGCAGCGCCCCCCTCGAGAAGAGGCCCTGTGCTGACCAGCCCATCTAGACATACATTGGACATGTGCTTGTTTCCGTCAACCCCTTTCGGGACTGTAAGAGGAGCCTGGAGACTTGCAGGACAATCAACTGACGTATCATAGTGGGGATTTATACCGATGAGGTCTTGGACAGCTACAAAGGCAAAAATCGTTTAGAGGTTGGCAATATAGACCTCAAAGGTACCGTAGATTATGCTGATCCCTCTAGATGCCACCACACGTTTTTGCGATTGCCGAATCCGCGTACTACAATATGAACGCCTACAAGGACAACCAATGTGTTATTATCTCGGGAGAATCAGGAGCTGGAAAAACGGAAGCTGCAAAGCGAATCATGCAATATATTGCAAACGTCTCAGGGGGCAGCAATTCCTCGATCCAGCATACCAAAGACATGGTTCTCGCCACCAACCCCTTATTGGAATCGTTCGGGAATGCCAAAACTCTACGGAACAACAACTCATCGCGCTTCGGCAAATATTTACAGTTGCAGTTCAATGCTCAGGGAGAGCCAGTCGGTGCGACCATCACGAATTACCTGTTAGAAAAATCCAGAGTTGTCGGTCAGATCAAGGATGAGCGCAATTTCCACATCTTCTACCAGTTCACAAAGGGTGCTTCTCAAGAATATCGAACCAATTATGGGGTCCAGAAACCAGAAACGTACCTCTATACAAGCAGATCAAAGTGCTTCGATGTGGATGGTATCGACGACATTGCCGATTATAAGGAAACGCTCAATGCAATGAAGGTTATCGGCTTATCACAAGCAGAACAGGACGAGATCTTCCGAATGTTAGCTGCAATCTTATGGACCGGCAACATCCAATTTGTCGAGGATAAGGATGGATATGCAGCGATAGCGGATCAGTCTGTGGTTGATTTCTTGGCATATCTCCTTGAAGTCAGTCCAGAGCATGTCATTCAGGCCATCACGATTCGTATTCTCACTCCTCGAAGTGGGGAGGTAATTGAATCACCGGCAAATCCTGCACAAGCCATGGCCACACGAGACGCACTAGCTAAGGCAATCTACAATAATCTCTTTGACTGGATTGTAGAACGTGTCAACGTCTCACTGAAGGCTCGCGGTGCCACGTCAAACTCGATTGGTATCCTTGATATTTATGGCTTTGAGATTTTCGAGAGAAACAGCTTCGAGCAGCTGTGTATCAACTATGTCAATGAGAAGTTGCAACAGATCTTCATCCAGTTGACATTAAAAACAGAGCAAGAGGAATATGCCCGAGAACAGATCCAGTGGACGCCGATCAAGTATTTCGATAACAAGATCGTTTGCGATCTAATTGAGTCTACAAGACCTCCCGGTGTATTCTCCGCATTGAAGGACGCTACCAAGACTGCGCATGCGGACCCCGCTGCCTGCGATCGGACTTTCATGCAAGCTATTAACGGGATGTCAAACCCTCATTTGACCCCTCGACAGGGAAGTTTCATCATTAAGCACTATGCTGGTGATGTCAGCTACACTGTTGATGGTATCACGGATAAGAACAAGGATCAGCTTCTCAAAGGCCTTCTCAACCTTTTCGGGCAAAGCTCAAATACCTTTGTTCACACATTGTTCCCTCACGAAGTCGATCAAGATAATCGGAAAGCACCACCTTCTGCGGGAGACAAAATCAAAGCCTCTGCAAACGATCTTGTTGCAACTCTGATGAAGGCGCAACCATCATACATTCGAACTATCAAGCCCAATGAGAATAAATCCCCGACAGAATACAACGTTCCGAATGTCCTACATCAGATCAAATACCTTGGTCTCCAGGAGAACGTTCGTATTCGACGTGCTGGTTTTGCATATCGTCAAACGTTTGATAAGTTTGTGGAGCGGTTCTATCTCTTGTCGCCACAGACATCTTACGCAGGAGACTACACCTGGACTGGTGACGCGAAATCGGGTGCGAAACAGATCATGAAGGACACCAGCATCCCTGCAGACGAATTTCAAATGGGGGTCACCAAGGCCTTCATCAAAGCTCCCGAAACTCTCTTTGCCTTGGAGCACATGCGAGACCGATACTGGCACAATATGGCAATCCGAATCCAGCGAGTTTGGAGAGCTTATTTGCGCATCCGAGTCGAGGCAGCTACCCGCATACAGCGATTATGGAGAAAGAAGAAGGTTGGTGCCCAGTTCCTCGCCCTCCGAGAACGCGGCCACAAAGTTCTTCAGGGCAAAAAGGAGAGACGCCGATTCAGTTTGCTTGGCTCGAGGCGCTTCATGGGCGATTATCTTGGCATCAGCGCTACTAGCGGTCCTGGATCACGGATCCGGTCCGCTATCAACCTCGCTGCTAATGAAGTTGTGATCTTTTCATGCCGTGGTGAGATCTTGGAGTCTAAATTTGCCAAGACGAGTAAGCCCAGCCCTCGCATCTTCGTCGTAACTAAGAGCAAGTTCTACATCGTCACCCAGCTCCTCGTCAACAAGCAAATACAGATCGCGGTTCAGCGCGCTATCCCGCTCAGCACTATCAAATTTGTTGGCACTTCAAACTGCCGCGATGACTGGTTTTCTCTAGGAGTCGGTTCTCCGCAGGAACCGGATCCACTTCTGAATTGTTTACTCAAGACGGAGCTCTTCACACATATGCAGATCGCTATGCCTGGATCATTCCGCCTGAATATCGGAAGCTCGATTGAATATGCGAAGAAACCTGGAAAGATGCAGGTGATCAAAGTTGTAAAAGACTCGACCACGGCACAAGATTTCTACAAGAGCCAGACAATCCACACAAGTGCAGGCGAACCACCGAATTCAGTATCACGGCCTATGCCAAAGAGCAAGCCTGTTCCTGCAAAGCCTTTTACGAAAGGTCGACTTATCAAGCCTGGTGGTCCTGGAGGCCGCCCTTCAAGAATCACTGCAAACCGGAACACAAAACCCGTCTCCAAGCCAGACCCGCCCGCAGCTCCTCATCAGCGAAATGCGTCAAATGCATCTCAGCAGATGGCATCACCTATACCGAACCATACGAGAAATGTATCCTCTATATCATCTGCTCGGGCCGTACCTCCACCACCTCCACCCGCACCTCCTGCACAACCAAGGGAACCTCAATACAGGGTCCTCTACGACTTTGTAGGTCAAAGTTCGAATGAGATCTCACTGAGGAAAGACGATCTCATTACCATCATCCAGAAGGAAAATAATGGTAAAGTCTTCCATGAATGAATCCAGTATCAGCACTAATCATATACTATAGGATGGTGGCTAGCCAAAACTTCCGCCGGCCAAGGCTGGGCTCCTTCGGCATACCTGAAGGAGGAAGCACCACCTGCCGCACCCATCGTTAAACCAACACCCCCTCCCCCACCGCCAGTCGCTCCGAAAGTCAATGGAGTCAACGGTGCTGCTGCAGCTCGCTCCAAACCTACGCCTCCTGCACCACCGGCGAAGAGGCCTGCTGCAGGTCGCAAGCCCGCGCCTCCACCAGCACCACGTGATTCCGGTATGAGCATGAACAGCAGCAACGGCACTGACAGCGGTCGCAACACGCCGAACCCAAGTTTAGCAGGCGGCTTAGCGGAAGCGTTGCGAGCAAGACAGAACGCTATGCAGAAGGGACAGGACGATGATGACGATGATTGGTAGAAGGCTCCAGAGAGATCAGGGTGAAATGGTTGAATTGGATTGTTCGAGGCATTTTGCGGTCACGTTTTACGACGATGCTACGATTCAATAGATGAGACGGCGTGCGGCTCTTTTTATTACGAGCAGCTGGTCTGATGACTGATGGTGCAGGTTGCGGGCGTCTCTTGTCTGATAGCCGCGGTGACTTTGAGAGAGTAAATAAGGTAAATAGAAAATGACCAAGTACATACATACCATTCATTGCCCCTGATTCACGGCTATGAACCTCGTGAGAAATATGTCTCTCTCGATGGCCAGTTCAGTTGATGAGTTCTGATGATGGGTTCTGCATTCTTACTTTATCGTTTTAAACCTTTGGTCGGTAACAATCTCCTTCCTTCCCTTTAATCAGATAAAAAGCACTATTAGCCTAAGGTATGTACATTGCTTCATCGTGATAAACGTTATCGTATTTTCATTATCGTTAGGTGTCTTAAGTATCGACATCTAATAATTAAACAGCTCAGCTCAGATGCGGTCTCGGACCTGCATTAGGCGACCTTCCTTCTCCTCTCCTCTATTATTAGTTTCTATAGAATGCAGTTGGTGAGAGGTATTATCGCGTCTTCTATCATGGGCACGTGTCGGTCAGTTCCCTCTAATCTCCGCAAAAAGCCAAAATTCAATCACTGCCATCGATGGCTTCCAGGTCCTTTACCCGCTTCCCATCGTCAAAACCTTGCAGGGTCTTGAGTTCCTGCTGGAGCGTGTATCCCCTAGTGAACAAGCTCGCTGCTAACGCCACGCCGCTCAGAGCACACATGACGGCCCAGATAATCTTCAGGGAATCCGTGTATGCCTGGATGAGTTGCGTCTTGGCGAGGCCAGCCGGCATGGCCTTGATGATGCCGACCAAGGCCGTGGCGTCTTTGCTGTAGGTGGAGGCTAGGGGGGCAAGGAGGGGATAGCTGAGTAGCTTCTGCTTGATCTGGTTCTGGAAGATGACGCCGCCGATGGCGACACCGAGGGATTGACCGAATACGCGCATGAAGGAGAAGAAGGCGGCGGAGTGGCCGGCGTCTTGGGGACGGCTGGAAGCTTGGATGGCGAGGGCCATGGCGGGAAAGAGCATCCCGGTCCCGATGGCAATTGGGAAGTTGAGGAATACCCAGGCGGGGATGCTGGTGTGGGGTTCGAGGAGCACGAGCAAGCCGGATCCTAGAGTGGTTAGTACCCATCCGATCCAGATGGCCCAGCGGTAGTGACCGGTTTTGGCGCAGACGACGCCAACTATGACAGACATGGCTATGGTTGTGTTAGTAGATGCCGTTGTCAGAGGAGGGGTTCAACCCACGAGCAACAAAACCGGTCTCGGGTAAGACTGCAACTCCGCTAATGATAGGTGTATATCCCTTAACGGCTTCATAATAAAGGGGCAAGTAGCTAAGAAACTTGTTAGCAGAATGTATCCAGTTATTAGAGAGATTGCGCTGACTATAAGAGCGACCAAAGGACCATGCCGTGAACGAGTGTCTCCAGGTATGTGATGCATATAGACCAGTTGGAGAATACGCTAAATCTGATAATGGGTTCAACGGGATTTCCTGGCAGGACGTTGCCTTCCGAATCAAATGCTTTGGATGACAGGTACCGCTCATAGAAGGCGAAGACAACAAGGCCAGCCACGCCCAACAATAGAGGGACAAGCGTACGCCACGAATCCCAGGGGTACATAACGCCACCTATCAAGATGATTAGGACAATATCGTACCGAAGGGGAAAAGGGTCTTACCCCATGTCAAAGGGATCAGTACAGAAACTGTAGATGCGATGAAACCAACAGAACCAAACCAGTCGAATCTCTGAGCCTTAGCCAGGATCTTGCCGGGGACTCGGTCCAGCTTCATAAAGAGAAGAATGGCAACAGCCCCGGTGCCGATAATAGGAATATTGATCCAGAAGATCCATCTCCAGGACACATTTTGAGCAAAGGCGCCGCCCATCAAGGGACCTCCGACAGAGCCAATTGCCCACATAGATCCAAGGTATCCAAACCAAGCTAACAACATACATTATCAGTAAACCATACTCAACCTTTAGGATGGATAATCCCACCTCCTCGAACCGCGAGAGGAACAAGATCGGTGACTAGTATCTCCCCCAGAGTCAGGATTCCACCACCGCCAATACCCTGAATCGATCTGCCGACAAGCCTGAAAAGTTTAGCAAACCCTTGTCAGGCGGTATGACAAGTACATACATCAAGGTGAAGTTATTAGCCACAGCGGCCAAAATAGATCCAACGGCGAAGAATAACGAGGATGCAAGGATCAACTGCGAAGTATGAGCACTGAAACGCCCCAGCTAGTAAGACCCTGATGAGGTGCCATACCTGCTTCCTTCCAAAGCCATGGCTCAAGCCCGCAATGACAGGCTGGAACACGGCCGAGGTCACTAGAAACGATGTCCCTGACCAAAAGGCTTCGATTGCCGTTCCATGGAGCTTTTCGGTAACGATAGGTATTGCGATACTGAGCGAGGTGGCATCGAAAGCAGCTGCTAGAGTCACAATGCAGATGCTCGAAAATGCAAGGTAGAATGCCATGCCCGGTTTGAATTCCGGGTTGGTCTCCTCGAGCGCTGGCATGGTTGAGGTCTCTTTGGATTCCGGAATAATGCCATTCACGGACGAAGATGATGCTTGACGAGAAGAAGACATTGTAGAGGGAGGAAGATGCTGCTTAAAACCAGTAGAAAAAGAAGTAGAGAATCAAAAAGTAATAAGCCTTTTGAGGCTCCAGCACACAGGATGTGAATTGAAGAGCTACTTCAAGACCTGGCGGTTGGGCTCTCTTATCCTGACATGATGATGTGAGACAACCTACTACTCATTCGCCGGCGACGCAATGCACGGAGGAAACTCATTGCGGACTTGCTGTAGAAGCGGAATAGAGAAAGAGAAAAGGTAAGAAACGGCTGAACCGTTCGGACGAGAAGGAAGGATTCTCACCGACGGTGTGATGTTGTCCCGGTCCAGCCTTTAGCCAGCCTTACTTACGGCCGACGCGACTCGTCTGTACCTTGCGCCGTCACGCCGCATCCGCCGCACTACAGGAATTCCAGTCCGCAGAGAATCATGGCCGGTCTGCGCATCCCAATAGAGGCCTTTGCAATACCGGCAGTATCTCTCCTGATTTTCTTTCTGTCATATTCATCGCAGTTTTTGTTCTATTATATCGAACCCGGACCGTTGAGCAAGACCCAGGCCATCTGGTTCAATACCTTCGTGGTCTGCATTTGGTGGTGCTACGACAGGGCTTGCACAGTTGACCCCGGTCGACGAGGCTGGGTCAAGAGGTTTGCTGCAGATGTTGCTGAGGAAAATGAAGATGGGAGTGAAGGGCTCAAGCTGGAGAAGGGGATGCGGTGGTGCAAGAAGTGCGAGGCTGTAAAGCCACCGAGAGCTCATCATTGCAAGAAGTGTGAAAGGTATGTACCTGGGGATGCGCTCCTGTGGTCTGGACTATGCTAATTGGCATTCGAAGATGCATTCCAAAGATGGATCATCACTGCCCGTGGACCACGAACTGCGTCTCCCACACGACCTTCCCCCACTTCATCCGCTTCGTCTTCTATGCCGTCCTCAGCATGTCAATCCTCGCCTACCACCTCTTCAGACGCGCCATTCTCATCTGGGATAGTCGTAGTCTCCCTGCCTATCTAGGTCCTCCTGTGTGGGCTATGGCACACCTCTTTGTCCTGATTGCTGCCAATAGCCTAACCCTCTTCGCACTTTCCATCCTCCTGGCCCGAGCCGTCTACGGCCTCGCAGCAAACACAACCACGATCGAGAGTTGGGAGATTGAGAGACACGAAGCACTTGTGGAGCGGTCGCGGAAAACGGGAGGATATGTGTATGCAAATGGCGGCCAACAGATGCGTGTGGAACACCAGGAGTTCCCGTATGACATCGGCATATGGAAGAACTTATGTCAGGGGATGGGCACGAGCAATGTGCTTATGTGGTTTATGCCATTCGGTGGAGGGCCAGGTATTGAAAGCGCGGCAGAATTCGAAGTCAATGGGTTTGAAGATGCAAGCAAGGTGTGGCCACCTCCGGATCCGGACAAGGTGCCCAGAGCTCCGCGTAGCTCGGACAAAGACGAGGATATAAAGGTGTATGGGAGCCCTGCTGAAGAAATAGAGGCTTTTAAGAGGAGGCAGCAGAAGGATTATGAGAGATGGGGTGGGAAGCAGGAGAATACAGCCAACGATGGTGTCAGTGACGACGAACAGCCCGACGATTATGAGAGCGAGTACGAAGAAGGCGTTGATGGCGAAGAGGGCTGGACAAACGCAGATGGCGAACGATTGCGAGACTATGGTGTAGATGAGGAAGCTGAGGTCTTGGCTGATGAGGATATACCTCTGGGAGAATTACTGCGGCGTCGAAAAACTAGGAGCTATAGCTAGGTTGAAATGCATACCTACCTTGGACCTGGAACTTCCTATACTGATTCCATTTGTGAGGTACTGTTTGGATGGATTGCCCGGACTGATCTGTGATCTCTGCAAGTGATGGCAGAGTTGCGAGTCTCATGAGAGTATCTCACCCGTGCTGCAAGGTCAATTACACTTGGCACGGAGTTCTCTTCTCTCTCTCACTCTCTCTCCCCACCACCCCCACCCCCCTCTCCCCCCAACCAGCCCTTCTCCCCCGCCACCAAAATCCAGACTCCAGTAATGATCCATCTCGCATACATGCCGTAACGTCGACTCTGAAATACAGAGCCAGACTCATGTCACGTCACGTGCTTTACGTGTTAGAGGTCGAGATAGTCTTGCGCGTACCTCAAGAGACTTGGCGAGACAACCCCACTCCGGCGCAGCGTCACCTACACCCTATTATTGGATCAGCTACGAACTTAAATAAACACAGGCATTGGCCCTACACCACAACTTCATCTGCAATCCAAATTCAATATTCAGATCAACAAGCAAGCCTTTCGGATTTACCATACAACGACAATCAGGTATGTATGGTCTTTCGCCACGATTTCTTGGACCTCATAAACAGCTTCTTTACCCCACCAACCGATGCAGATCGACCCCGCTAACCAGCACTCTCCCCAGCACTCTCCGCAGCATGTCTGGATACGACGGTTACGACCAGCAGGGTGGTGGATATGGAGGCCAGCAGGGCTATGGAGGCGGCGGCGGAGGCTATGAGGGTAAGAAATATAACCACAATTGCAAATACAAGAGGCCAGCAGCTCACGATCATCTAGAGAGACGACACCACGGCCGCCGTGAGGAAGAAGGCTATGGAGGCAGTCAGGGCGGTTATGGAGGTGGCGAAGGAGGTTACGAAGGTGAAGGACGACACCACGGCCGCCGTCAAGAAGAAGGCTATGGAGGAAGTCAGGGCGGTTATGGAGGCGGCGAAGGAGGTTATGAAGGTGAAGGACGACACCACGGCCGCCGTCAGGAAGAAGGCTATGGAGGAAGTCAAGGCGGTTATGGAGGCAGTCAGGGCGGTTATGGAGGTGGTGAAGGAGGTTTTGAAGGTGAAGGACGACACCACGGCCGCCGTCAGGAAGAAGGCTACGGGGGTTCCCAAGGAGGTTATGGAGGCGGTCAGCAAGGAAGCTTTGGTGGTGGACGGGATGATTATGGCTCGGGCCGTCAACAGGGTGGCTACGATGGAGGAAGAGTGCAAGACGATTATGGCTCTGGCCGTCAGCAGGGAGAATACGGCGGAGGTAGACCACAAGACGATTATGGCTCCCGCCCACAACAGAGTGCATTCGGGGGAGGGAACGTTCCTCATGGCGGCAGGTGAGTTTACTTAGGTTGTTGAATTTGTTACTATGTTTACTGATGGAATGTCAGCTATGGTGGTGGTGGAGGGTATGGGGGAGATGATGACATACACGGGGCTATTTCCCATGCCCAACAACATGCCGGCGACTCAGGCGAATCTTCGCTTTTCTCAAGCATCCTGGGGAAGCTCAGCCAGAACAAGCAGCATATTGCGAACCAGGAGGTCAATGAGCATGGTGCGTCCTACTATATGAATCGAATTACCAGATCTGCTAACATTTCTTAGATGCTGTCCAATCTCACCAACAATTCTTTGGGGGCGGTGGTGGCGGTGGCCAACAGGCCAGTTCTGGCGCTATGGGTTCCGCTGCTGCAATGCAGGCTCTTAAGATGTTCAGTGGAGGAGGTAGTGGAAATTCGCAAGCTGGAAATAGCCAAAATGCTTTCATAGGCATGGCTATGGCGCAGGCCAGCAAACTCTTTGATCAACAGGCCTCTTCTGGAAACCTTGAAGCTGGTGCGAGCAAGGAGTCTGCTGTTCAGCAGGCTGCAGAGATGGCGCTCAAGATGTAAGGTCTTTCGCCATATTCCCGACACACCTACTAACAATTTGACAGGTACATGAAATCACAAGGCGGTGGCGGTAGCAGTGGTGGAGGCGGTATGTCGAGTCTCATGGGACTTGCATCCAAGTTCTTGTAGATGCCATGACAGCTCTTCATACCTTGGTATGCGAGGGCGATAAAGCTCTTGAATTCGCTGGTTTTGAGGGAGAATGACCCTTTACAAAAATTGTCCGATTTATGGGAATACACATGACGATGTTACGATTTCTATTTTCAGCATGGGTTTGAGATGTAACACCCTGTGATATTATGATTCGAACAGTTCTGTCGTAAGTCAAGGCTAGCATTCCTCGCCCCTATTTCCCCAAGGACCGAAAGTTCAACATGTTGTTGTCACTGTCACTGTCGCCATCACCGTCAAACTATCAGATACTGGTGCAGGGTGTTCCCGCATAGCTCATCAGTCATCTTCCATTCCAATCAGATAACATGCCTTCATAATCCTAGCTATCGCCTATGCTATCCAGAGTCTCTCAAACACAAAAGGACATTCGATTTTGAGCCAAGCAGGTGTGATTGATGAGCTCAACCGTAGAAGAAGCCCTGGCTCTCACAATGAAGCAAGTTTGCCCGGTTTCTGAACTGTCCCTTGACAGGACCTTAGCAGTGAGAATTGCAGGGGTCTTATCCTCCGGTACGCATTAGGGATAGCCGAGTGTTCCCAGTTGAAGCGGCAACTTTGCTCGAACTCGCACCAATCAATACGAAATTCCCCAGACTCTGGTGTTCAATCCCAGTGCCCCAGATGCGGAAAACCCCACTTTGGAATATCCTGGGGAATTCTTGAATCAACGGTTCTAGGGCTGGAAGTTGGCGCAATGAGGCAGTGAGTGGACCTGCATAGTCCGAAATATCTCAGGGCGAGTATCGCCGGAGAGCAAGATGCTGCTGGGGTTTAATAGAATACCCAAGTGGGCTATCTCCTCAAAACCTATGTAAAACTGCGGTGTATCTGCGAACGTTCTATGTTCTTGTTGTCGTGTGGGGTAATTCGAGTTTTTCGGGCTTCCAGTCCTCCCCGGGAAGCTGATCCAGTTCCTTCACTGCATTCCCATGCTTCTTCCTATTTGTTTTTCAAGACCCATCCCAAGAGAACAACAGCAGAGTCTAGTCACAATGGAGAAGAATCTCAACTCGAGTCATGTGGAGAGAAGGGATAACCCGACCATTGTTCAGTCGGGCGAGGTCTACACGGATGAAGTTTTATCAAAAGCTGGGGTGGAAGAATTAAGAGAAGATAGAGTTGCGAATGTGCACCTGGTGAGCTCTCCCTCTGCTTTGGATATCCGAGAAGTCCATCTCTGAGATTTTTCCCAAGGCCGCGGCGTTGAGCCCCAACAAGCCTGCAACGTGGGGTCAGGGCCACCGCAAACTGTACGCCATGTGCGCTCTAGTGTACTTGTGTTCGACGATGAATGGATATGATGGATCTCTTATGGGAAGCATCAATACGATTCCAGGGTACCAAAGGTACTATGGCCTTCCGGAGAATGGCGCCGCTTCGACTGGGATTGTCTTTTCGATCTTCCAGATCGGACAGATGGTTGGCGCTTTGTTTATCTGGCTTGCGGACTGGAAAGGACGTCGACTATCAATCTTCGTAGGAACCTGTGGAGTAGTTGTTGGCAAGTAGTCAAGTGCTAAATTATTGGTAATTACTAACCATCTGTTAGGTACTATCATTACGAGTACAGCCAAGGATCTTCACACTTTCATCGGCGGTTGGTTGTCTTGAGAATGCCGCAAATGCAGATGCTAACTTGGAATTGAGGTCGATTCCTACTATCTTTCTTCTCCACACTTGCATCCACTGCAGCTCCTCTATACTTAGTTGAAATTGCACCTCCGTTATACAGAGGTACGGTTGCCGGTCTTTACAATACTCTGTACTATATGGGTAGTATCATAGCAACATTCACCGTGTATGGTACCAACCTGCACCTCACGGGCAACAGTATCTGGCGCTTGCCTCTTTGGCTTCAGATGGTATGTCCCGGAATCGTTGCTGTTTTTATATGGTTTCTGCCGGAGTCGCCAAGATGGCTTGTTGGTAAGTCCTATTGAGCTCTCTTCACATTCCACTGGGGCTTTTGAGTACAACTGAAGTGAGGAGGAACATAACTGACAGCGTCCTAGGTCAAGAACGCTTCGAGGAAGCTCGGAAGATACTTGTCCAATACCACGCAAACGGAGATGCCACGCACCCTATCGTTGATCTCGAACTAACAGAAATGACTGATAGCATGAGAGATGCAGGATTACTGACGTGGCAGAGCGCATTTGACATTCGGAACCTGTGTAATAGTAGGGCACGATGTTATCGACTCGCTCTCTGCATCGCCTTCTCTTGGTTTGGCCAGTTTTCAGGGAACATCATAACATCATACGTATGAGTCTCCCTCCTTATCACATTCCCCCTCCCCCCCAAAATTCAATGCTGAGTCTAGATACCAGTACCTTCCTCTCCTCGTAGAGAACGTCGGCATCACCAACACCAACACCCAGCTTCTCCTGAACGCTCTCTACGCACTCGCGGGCTGGATCTTCGCCAGTGCCGGCGCGCGCTTCCACGACATCTTCGGCCGTCGCAAGATGCTCCTCGGCAGCACATTCGCCATGAGCATCTGTCTATCCATCGTCGCCGGCACCAGCGCGGGGTACGCGCACGACCCCCTTAACAACAAAGCCATGTCCATTCTCTCCATCCTCTTCATCTACATGTTCGGCTGCGTGTTCGCCTTCGGCTTCACCGCCATGCAGCCCATCTATCCCGGCGAGGTCTGCGATAACGTGCAGCGCGCCAAGGGCATGGGCGTGTTCCAGCTCACGGGCGGCGCGGCCGGCTTCCTTAATACCTTCGTGGCGCCCATCGCGCTGAAGAGTATCGGCGCTTGGTTCTATGTGTTCTTTATCTTTTGGGATCTCGGGGAGTGCGCTGTGATTTATTGGTTTTTTGTAGAGACGAAGGGTCGCACGTTGGAGGAGCTGGATGAGGTCTTCAGGGCGCCGAATCCGAGGAAGGCGAGTACGGCGAAGATGAGAATCCGGAGGCTTAGGATTCATGATGAGGATGGGAATGAGAAGGATATTGTGATGAGGTAGATTGATGACCGGTCTAGTAGGGGCTGAAAAAAGGTAACTGCATGATGATGTAGCTGATCAGTCGAGTTGTTGTTATGCCCATTGCCTCGAGAAGGCTTTGAGATAAAATTAATATTGCTAGTATTGCTAGGAAAGTGCTGCAGGGCCCTGCCTGTTTGGACTATGTTTAATCAGCTTGCCTTGCCGGGAAATCCCTTTCTATTCCATTGTTCACCACCCAGAACCCATCATGGCTTGTATGCGTAGAAGCCATCCGATATCTTACAATGACCCCCATGCTTGTTAACGAAAGATATTAATTACTCGTCTCCAATCTCCCAGGAGCAAGACTTTTGTGTGCCAGAGATAGGCATGTCCGAAAACGCCTTCCAACAAAATAGCCCGAATGTGGTATCCTCTCTTGCCATGATATTACCCTTTCTTTCCCTACGAACAAAGATGAGAATCGGTCAAAATGAAAATTCTTCTAATGAACGTGACCATCATGGTCATGGTCCGAATGAGTGTGGTGAGCCTCTGATGAAGGCGGCGACGGGGGTGAACAACATCCTCCCACTTCACAGTCATCCACACACTCCAGCAAGCAGTCATCGTCTAACCGACATCCCGATTGCCCATCAATGCCATCAAGACCCATCGCCTGTTCTTGAGCATGATCGTGATTCTTATCAAGACAGAACTCTGGTTGAAGGGTGGCGCTGTGGATCCCATAAGCATGCAAGCACTTCCTCGCTGCCTTGGCCAGCTCCATGTATTTCTCGCCATTAGCTATGCTGATCGGGAATGCTACCTGGATATGCATGGAAGCAATAATCTGGGTGTCGCTGAGTTGCCAGATGTGTACGTGATGGCAGCTAACGACCCCTGGGATGTCTTGGATGTCTTCTTTGATATCGTTGACGTCAATGTGATCAGGTGTTGCTTGTAGGAGAATATTGGCTGTTGCCGAAGTCAATGGAATGGTAGAGCGGAGAATGATTACGGTAATGAAGAGTGATACTGCTGGATCTGCGTAGTATCGACCAGACCACTCTGTGAGCCAAATGATGAGAGCAGAGACGATAACACCGATGTTGCCAAGAGCATCACCGATGACGTGGAGAACCATAGCATTCATACCCATATCGGCATGGTTATGGCCATGGCCTCCCTTTGAAGGCTTCTTGGGCTTGTTGTGGTTGTGGCCGGCGTGCCACGAATCGTCATTTGCCTTTAGTCCATAGGAATGATGACTATGGTCACTGTGGCTGTGGCTGTGTTTCTGGCTGTCTGGGCTACCTCCGTTCGACTTGCCATTAGATTTTCCAAGCAAAGGAGAGTTCTCTGTGGGAGCATTTTCATTTTCGATAGCCTCTTCATCTGATGCAGTAACGTCTCCACTATCACTGCCGTCAGGCGGGGACCTACTTGCGGCAATAATATCTTGTCTGAAGCTAGCAGGATGAATGCTAATATCATCGATGCGGTTGAGACGGCTACTAGTACGTCTTCGATGTTTGTTGCGTGATGATGCCCTGCTTGCGGATCTGCCCAAGGAATCGGCGCGTTCCCTGGAGGTTTTCGCGTTCTCGTCAGATTGAGTAAACCGAATATGTTGGCCCGATCTCGCTTTGACTTTTGCAATGACTGCCTCTGGGAATACATCGCTGGCGTCTTCGTTGTCCACGGACCCTTCACCGACGCTATCGGAATGAGTATGACTATGCCCTTCTTCTGCTGCCCGGATCTCATTGCCGTGCGAGTGGTCATGTTCTTCTGGTCCATGGGAATGGCCATGGCCACCCAAAACAAAGAATCCAGCAAGATTTGATAAAAGACCTAATGAACCGACTATAAGGATAAGCTTAGGATTGCTGATCGTCGGAGGATCGATAAGGCGCGTAATAGCTTCCAGAACGATGGACAGGCAAAGTGCGATTAGGAATACTGCATTAAAGAAAGCACCAAGGATTTCTGCTCGCAACCACTGCAGCCAGCGTTAGTTAATAACCTCCATGGCTTTCAGGCGTGTATACTGACCCCAAACGAATATTTGTCGGTGGAAGATTTTTGGGCAGCCTTCACGGCCCACAGCCCTACGACGAGAGATATGATATCATTCAACTACCTGACAGTCAGTAGTAGGCCTAGATATCTCAAGAAGGCAATGCTTTCTCACCATGTGGAATGCATCGGCCATGAGTGCCAAGGAGGAAACAGCCACGCCAATACTCAGTTCCAAAACCAAGAACGTGATATCAATGGCCAGCATTATCTTTATCCGTGTCAACTTTGACCACGCCATATTGAAGTCGACCCGGCAAATCTGCGCGTAATGTTGGGCGTAGACAGTGCGAAAGTCGACCTCGCGGTCCTCTTGTTGTGTCCCTGGTCCCGCGCTCGTATTTCGTTTTCATCAAGGTTGCCCCACGGTCGTATCAATGAGCGCTCTTCTTTCGAGGCAAGGCCTTGCGTAAATCGAAGGGGAGGATACGGGCGCGTTGAGTCGATGCTTTGTGCGCGAAGTTTGACCAGCCGCACAATGAATGATGCAGATAAAAGTGGTGGAAGATGGAAAGTTATGGCAACGATGGCGTACCTTTGCGAATATTGGCGGCACAGAGCGTCACCGCCTTATTCTGCCGGTCACCCGAACTCGTATCCGAAGCGACCAACTACCGTGCCTAGGTAGGATTTTGACTCGTGAGGATCTACCTATAGTATGTGGGACATAATAGACTAGACACGTTAGCTGCCCTTCGCTTTGCTATTGCATTGCATTTCTTTTATTTTTTCATTTTTTTTTTTTTTAATTATTACTTTTATCACCCCTTTTGCTGATATAAAATGCTGATCATACTATATACCTATACTGCCCTGTGTAGTGTGAAGGCGGTGACAGTGCTCGGCTCGCGGATCACGCCACGCCCGACTCACGCCACAGATATCATGTGATATCCCTGAAGATTCTCGCCCGATTAAGGCACGGATTCTATATCACTCTCTAGGGTACAACGCTCAGTCAGGGCACTTTTCAAATAATACAAACCGAGCTGTAGAATTTATTAAAATTAAAATATTTAGTAGTTCTTGACAGATATTTATCGTGACTTTTAGCCACCTGATTATACATATTTCGACCCCCGCTAGAAACCACCAATGCCTAGATGTAACAGATCTTGGCAATCATTCCTCCAATATACACTCCCGGGATTTTGATATAAACTCTCATGCACACCTTCATCCCTGAGGCTATTTTCAGGGTATTTATGGCAATCCCGAGATGTGCCAACATACTCTTTTGTGTAGCAGAGAAAATGCGGCATAGCTGGCGGCTGGTTCGCAGCCCAGAATATCCATGGTCCTGGCGTCCGAATTATCAGATGAATCCCAATATTCCGGATGATGTACAGTAACGTTAAGTCCTCACCGTTCGTCTGGTTCTCCCTGACAAATACTAAGTGAACGAGGTCTTCCTTCGGCTAACTCTGTCATCTTTGACAGATCTCATCAGGGGCTTATATCCTTCTTGATATCGACCGCGATCATGAGGCCCAGGAATAAAATAAGGATCTCGAGGTAAAGTAAGTTATATAGGTAGGTAGGTAAGACATGGAGTCGAGGTCACTCACGAGGAATATCGCGCCAGCAAGAAAAACCAGCTCAAAGCCTCCAGAAAGAGCCTTACCTCGGACAATCGCATTCTGCGATCTCCAAGTCCTAAGAGCCCCAATTCCCAGAGTATATAGCGCTGCACCTTGGCAAACACATGACAGGGGCTTTCCAAGTACGTAGAATCCAAATGTTTTACTCGGAGTCGGGGAATGTTGGAGGCGACTATATCAAGGTCAGTACATATCTCTACTGAGCCACTTCATCAGGATAGCACTTACAAGAGTTGTGCAACAGTGATACCTAGCATTGACAGAGCCAAAGAGGTCCTGAGGTATCCAAGGAATGTCCGTTCAAGAGCTAGCGGTTATTGTCAGTGGAGAGTATGATATTGGCATTTTGGAGTTCGAGGATCAAGGGAACGTGATAGTCTGTAACTTTACAATTGCTTCACGCAATAGGCTGCCAATCTACGTAACCTGTATGGGTTATGACACGCTATAGCCACAGTACCAGGTGAGGGGTGCAATAGAAGCGCTCTTAGGAGTTTATCCTCAGGGATATCGTATAGGAGGGAAGTCAAGAATCTGGATATGCCATACCTAGATGATCTCTGCACGACTCATGGGGAACCGTGACACTGACTTGGTGTCTCCAAAATTTTGCGATGGCATAGGTGAAACGTTGTAGAGGGGTTGTCGGCTTTTTGGATATAGTTGTTGATTTCGAGGCTCGAGTGTAATTGCGTCTCAGTTGCTCCAGCTCTGTTGCTTCCAGTTCAGGCGCTTCTCCAACGGTTTCGCATTCTGCAGCTTGATAAACTGGAGGGGGTTCTTGAGGAGGGGGTCCTTCAGGCTCTGGCTCCTCCGTTGGGGCTTGATGGTCATGATCTGATGTCGTAGCCATGGAGCGGTTTTGCAAATCTGGAGGGGTGCGTCGGACACGGGGTACAGATTATTGCATGGATATTGCAAAGTAAAGCATACTCAAACTTGGCGCTACTAAGTTTTGAGGACCTTTCACTTCATTTTTGTGACGCCTTTTTCTGTTTTGCCGTTCTTTTGTCCGTACCGGAGCTGGAGACTAGATAAGATAAGATAAGATAAAATCCTTCCTGCACTTGCACTTGTGGGGCTTTTCCTTTCTACCCTATACTAGAAAATAGACCGATGTTTTACCAAAAAACAAGGATAAAACCCCTTATAAAACATAGGTATTTCTCTTAATTCTCATTAGTTTGCTACCCTATTCGCTACCTTAGGCCTCTACACGCGCTGTACGCGTTCTCTTACCTACCTACCTACCTATATTCTTATTCTTTATTTAACGCGTATCCTCTTTCTTACCTCTTCCTTACTCTATATAGATCCTTCTGTTTTGTCTGTTTTAATCTACTCTCTACTTATTACTTAGCTGTTCTACTTTAATTCGGCGGCCTCTAACGCGATAGAATCCCTTACACTATCCCTTACGCTATCCCTTACGCTATCCCTTTCTATTTAGTACTAGACTTATAACAAGCTCTGTCCTACTATTAACTTCGCTATTAATAAGAATAAGGCCTGTTATAAGAAGTGTTTTTAGTATAAGGTATATAGTTATAGCTTTTTATAGTAAAGCTAACCTTTTTATTACTATATAGGATCGCGTAGAGTAGACTATACTTAAAGATCTTAATCCTAATACTAATAAGGCGCGCTTAACCTGTCGAACCGCTACCTGGCTAGCCTCTAAGGCCGAGCTTATAAGTACTCTTACTCTAAAATAAGGACGCTATTACTAGGGCGCTATAATATACTTACCTATAGTGTCTATACCTTTACGGCCGCCTAGACGTCTTCTTAGTATAGACGTGCCTATACTTCTATACCTCTCTAGACGCCCTTATATAGACGTACCTATACCTCTATAGTAGTAAGGCCGCCTTTACTAAGATCTTATAGACGCTACTTTAACCTATAGAGGTTTTATAGTATATAAAGACCTTATTTCTAGACCGCTTTTAAGTCTATAAAAGGCTATTATAATAGATAACCTAGAATTACGGCTTTTTATATAATCCTCTAAGTTCTACGACCTAAACTTTACGCTACTATCTATCTCTAAGCTCTATAATCTATACTAGTTTTATAATCCTTAACTCTCTCTTAAACTCTTAGATCCTTTCTTAACCTTATAAGCCCTAGTTATATAGCCCTTACAATAGTCTAGTAGTAGTCTATAACCCTCTATAGCTAGAGACGATCTTGTGCCTAGTAGACCTAGTAGACCTAGTAGACAATACCTAGTAGCGTTCTTATCTAGCTTTAACATTAGGGCTAAAGCCTATAGTTTAGGCCGTATAACATAGGTCTGTTATTATTACTATACTTTATAGTAGGTTAAGGAGGGTATGTTATGTTACCTTAATAAGGAGGTAGATCTCTTACTTATTACTAACCTACTACGCTTTTTATAGAGACTTTTAGATAAGAGAGATACTTATAGTATAGACTTTCTAAGAAGTATATAAAGGTATAACTTAGCGTTTATACTTACGTCCTATAATTTTATATAAGACACTTGTTTTAATACATTATAAGGTATCTATGTCTTCTTAATCTATAGTAAGCTCTACTACCTTTAAGGGCCTCTAGACACGCTACTAGGCTAAACCCTTTCTTTTGCCTAGCTATTTATTTACGACCTAGATTATACTAACTTTATTTAGTTATAGACATTTATAGGTTTAAACCTTAAGGTCCTTTATAAGCTTTTGTAATAGCTTTGTAATAATAATCGTTTTATAAAGGTATATAAGACAGCCTATAAGCAGCTTTATAAACAAGAAGGTAAATAAGAAGGCGTTTTCTAGATACTATTAAATCTATAGATATAGCTAGTTCTAGAGTAAAGTATAGATTATCGTAAGTACAACCTGCCTATAACTAGCGACAAGCTTATAGCTATTATTACGTATAAAACGATAAAAGTAATATACTATAATATTGTTCTTATAGTCTATAACCTAAGTATAAACAAGCGCCCTTTTAAGTAGATTAATCTTATAACTATAGCGTATATACCCCTTTACTACGTACTTCTCTTTTTATATAAGGACTACGGCTAGTACTATAGGTTAACTCTTTGTAACTAGAACAGTACTTATTAGTAGACCTGTCTATAGTAGTACTAGTTCTATTAGTACTATCTTATAGCCTATAAAGGCTAGTTTTTAATCCTTTACTACTCTAGACGCCTATTCTAGTAATATTGTATTAATAGTTACGTCTATACTAAGTATACTACTCTTAACTAGATTAAGTAGAACTAGGATAAGATACAGGCCGATCTTTACTAGGGCTTAGTAGATACAATAACCTATAAGGATTATGTTAACCTTAAAGAGCTTAGCCGTAAGGTAATTATCCTTCTAGCCTCTTATATAAGAAGTAATAAGAGTATATAACAGTAGTATTAGGACTTAATAGCTATTGTCTATTACTTTAGTAAGCTAACCCTTTTTATTACCTTTATAGCTAACCTAAACTAGCTAGAGATTAGGGATTAGCTATTACTAGGCTAGACAGCTAGTAATCAGCCTAATATAGTAGTCTACGTCTTTTACTAAAAGGTTAATAAGCTACTAAAGGACGTTTATAAGGGTATTTTTAGGCTATATAGTACTTACGTTTATACGATTAAGTACTAGAAACGCGGCCTACTATACATATACCTGTTAGTGTTCCTTTAGGTAGACTTAGATTACCTTATACCTAACCAGATTAATAAAATTATCTATACTAAGCTTTTACCTTATTTATAAGACTTATTAAAAGAGTTAGCGAGAGTCGTTATAAAACAAATAACCTATAGCCCTTATAAGGATAACGACCTTAACTGTCCTTATATATAAAGTAAGACGCCTAATAGCCTAAAAACGTACTTAAAACTCTTTCTTAAGGCCTTTATAAAATAGACAATTATCTAAGAGAATTTGTACCTTAAATACTAACGCTAAGACAATAGGTATAAGTTTATAGTCCTTAAACTAGGCTATCCTAGCTAGGTAATAACTTATAATAATCGTTAGGTAGTTTCTTATAACCTGTACTTACTTTAAAAGTTCTACTCTTATATTAACGTTAAGGTTTATATAAGTATTAAGGCCGTAAAGTATATATATAAGTACGTTTATAAGGGTTTAGATCGTACAACTATAGCCGTTTTAGAAACAGACGATATTAACGAGATTATGTAGTACGTTTAGGCCTGTTATATAAGAGTAATAAAAGCGTACTAGCGTTTGTTTAATTTTAGGTATTACTAAGAGTTTCTATACGTTAAGTGTTTAGCCTTATACTTAAAGGGTTAATAGGCTGTCTTTTTTAATAAGGAGTTAACCCTCTCTTAGTTAGCTATAAAGGCTAAAACGGCTAAGTTAACCTTAATAGGCTTTTTTAACTATAATACTTATTAGGATCCTAATCTAAAAAGACTATACTAAGAGTTCCTTAACTATTATATATAGTATAAGAAGATAGAGTAGTAGCGCCTATAGTAAAAAGGGTAGGCTATTAGCTATATATACTACTATAGTCCTGTTATAGGTAAGTGTTACTACTTACAGCTCTTACTTACTATTATTCTTAGTCTAAAATCGTTTAAAGAGCTGTACAAATTTAATAGCTAAACCTACTTAACGTATTACGCTACGTATATAGTACGTAGGTTATATAAGAGTGATTAAGAGTAGTTTTAATACTTTAATAAGGCTAAGCTCTTTACGTCTAAGAGTAGGTTATAGACGCTTTTTTTATTAGGTATCTGTTATAAGGCTATTACAGATCTAACGGCTTTATAAGATTAGTTTAAGGATAATCTATATAACGATTTGTACTACTAGCTTAGACAGGCGCTTACTAGCTCTTTTCCTTTTCTGTTACTTAATCTTTACTACGATTATAGACTATTTCTAATAGAAAAAGGGCTTATAGATTTAGGTAAGTCTCTAGTAGGCGTATAGTTACTTAAAAACAGGTTTAATTAGTCCTAAGTAGAGGCTATAAGGGAACAGTACGATCTTATAATAGAGGCTACTCTAGCTAAAGATCTTAGATAAGATTTAAATAAGGGCTAGAAGGAGTACTTTAATACTATTATTATAGCTATAAAAAACAGCCTAGAAACAGCCTACTTTTATCTCTAAGGCCCTAGTAGTACTAGTAAGACGTACTTTTACTAGACCCTTTACTACTACTTTTAAGGCTTAAGTAAGGTAGTTTTTTATGTTACCTCTATAAGTATTATAGGCCTCTTACTACTAGGTAGCTATACCTTTTACTCTTTATTTAAGATCTTTGTCTTTATATATAAGGCGTCTAAGAGTATAATAACTAAGACTTTATAGGCTAGAAGGCTCTTACGACAGGCTAATTTAATTATCTAAGACAAGGTTCTTATATAAAACAAGTACTATTTTAAGGTAGTCTACTAGCTATTTATTAACTTATAAGGTACTATAGATAACGTTCTCTTTAGTAGTGTACTTATTATCCTTAGTAAGGACTTTACTTAGATCTTCTTAGTTATCTGTTATAGCTTGTAGGCTAATATCGTTATAGTATTCCTTTAAAATACGTAGATCTAGCTACGGCTTAAGTAGTTATACTTATAGACTAATATATAAGTAAGAGATAGTCTACTAGATTAATAGTTTGTATAGTAGATTAGTAGCCTACTATACGACCCTGCCCTTTATAGCTAAGTAATAATACCTTTATATATCTCTTAGCCTTAGACTATACTTAAGCTTATTAATACTATTTACCTAAAGGCTCTCTTATAGTAGGCTGTTACAGACTATACCCTCTTTTATAAACAAGCGATCCTGTCTACCTTAAACAAGACTATAATAGAGCTAAATTACTTAGTCTATAGTCTGTTTAATTATAAAGGTAACAAACGTACTTATATAGTAGTCGACTTAGTAGATATAAACAATACTAACCCGGACGTTATAGTACTACTAGTTAAGTACCTATAGAGTATTAATCTCTTGTTACTACCCTTATTAACCCTAAAACTTAAGATAAGGACTCTAATTATAGTGTTATAGAACTTGTACCCTTAGTAAGGGTTATATAACAGGTCGTAGATAGTCGTTACTAAGCTACGGCCTTACTATATTAAGGCCTGGTTTATTAGTAGTAACTTTAACAGGTAGTTATAGATAGGCTGCGCAGAAACCTATAGGTCCCTACTAAATAGGTTAGGTACTTACCCTATAGGGTAGGTTATAGTAAATAAGACCTAACCTATAGGTCTCTAAATAAATCTACGACCTAACCTATAGGGTAGACCTAACCTATAAGTATAGTGTATCCTAAGGCACTAAGGCACCTTTACACTTACGTGATACCTAAGGTTATAATCATTAATTAGTATAAGGATTAGTATAAAGATTAGTATAAAGATTAGTATAAAGATTAGTATAAAGATTAGTATAAAGATTAGTATAAAGATTACTTAGATTAGTATAAAGATTAGTATAAAGATTAGTATAGTTATCCTAAGTTTAAACGATTATAAAATAAATAAATCAAAATAGTTTTATATATATTTATTTTAGTACTTAGGCTCTACTATCCTTAAGTCTTTACCTGCTTTGTTACGTGATCTAAAATAGATCTTCTATCCTATAATTCCTATACCTGTTTCCTTAGTGTATTAATACCTCTAAGAGTCTCTAGCTTAGATCTTAGAGGTAGAGTTAGTAAAACCGACTCTACACTATTACGATCTCTATTAACTACTAGCTTAAGAATGTCCTTATCCTTAAGGTCTTCTAGTAGATCGTAGATTAACAGATCTTACGTAGTATTCCTCTTCTTACGCTCTACTATTTGTGTACTACGTATTTTACGTATAGACACAAAGAGTACCTAGGTATTATCTTAAGCTATAGAACGAGCCTATAAGAGCCTCTTATATATAATAGTATTAAGGCGTCTTTATGTCTATAGTGTTCGTACTTAATAGCCTAGCTAGTTTAGTTCTTCCTCCTTATTACTAATATAGTAATCTACTACCTACGTATCGACTTCTTTTAGACGTAAGTTAACAGATGTTTCTTACTCCTTTAGCTTAGCTTTTATCTCTTCTTTAGTTATACTATTAATATTAATAGTGTTAGAAAGTATCCTTCTAAGCTCGTTACCTTACTCTTTCTAAAGTTAAGAGAAAAAAACTAACATAAGGGTATAGATAGCTAGAGGTTTAAGTTAGTTACGATAATAGCTATATATATTACGTAAAAAATTAAAGAGGCGCTTAATACTAACGCTTATAAGAGGAATATAGAGCAAGTCTCTAGCTATTACTATAAGGCCGGGAAGACGAGTCTTAAGCTACTACTAAACTAAGAAAAGTATATAGTTATTAGGTTCTAGTTTTAAGTTAGTAATTAGTATAAAGATTAGTATAAAATAACTTACTTATCCTAAGCTATATATCTACCTTGTTATCTACTATATCTATACTTAACGATTAATCTTAATCTAATACTAATACTATAGTATCTATGTTTACTTCTTAGAGTGTTTAAAGACAATTAGAATTTCTTGTGTAATTATAATAGTTCTTTTAGTATAGTTTATAAAACTACTCTTTAAACTCTAATCGCTAATCCTTTACTTTAAAATTAAGCTAATAATAGTTAGGATTAAAAGTCTCTAATTTTAACCTTAGGTTTAAGATTATACTTATTATATAAATACTACTAAGATCTATATACATCTTGTTATAGTATTAGTCGAGTTTAGCCTTAGTAGCGTTAATACCTTAGATAAGAATACAAACCTATAGTTTTTAATTAACTTTTGCCTTTAGTTAATAGCAGGATTTAGTTAGGCGTTTAAACAACTTGTTATAGATCTGTAGAGTATATAGTAAAGTAATGCTCTTTGTCTTACTAATAGTAGTTATAAAAAAATTAAATAAGTAAAGAAGATTAATTAAATATCTGATTTAATCTTACTTAATACTTAAGATCTAAAACAAGTATACTACTATATAATCTTTATAAAATTTATTAATAGTGTTCTAAAGTCTTATTACCTAAATTAACATTAAAATAGTAGAGTCCTATTAAGTAGCTACGTCTATAATTAATTAAAGAGGACGTATTAGATTATTACGAGCTAGCCTGTTTTAAATCTGTTTAAAATGTTCCTGTCTTTGCCTACTTAAGTTAACTAGTACTATAAGCTTCTAAATCTATATCTGATTAGTATAAAGATTAGTATAAAAATTATAACTAATCTATACCTTTACTAGTATATATAGTATGCCTTAGTCACCTACTTGTCGTATCTTTTTAAGCTCGTCTATCTCTTACTTATTCCTCTAATCCTAAATAAATGTTTTATTTGTTAGTTATAGTCGAATTGTGCCTAAGAGCGCTTTTATAGTAAGCTAAAGAACATGTAATAGACAAGGAATATGTTAGATTTGCCTATTAAGAAAACAACTGTTCTTTAGTACGTCTTTAAGATACAAATTAATTTTATCTACTATTATATAGTTATTACTAGTATTATTAGTTATAATCGATATTACTTAACTAGTCAGGTTAAGATTTGTTAGTAAATTATTAACAACTGTTACTAGGGCCTGTCCTAAATAAACATTATATAGGTTTTTAAACCTAATTAACTCCTCTTAAAGTACCTAGTCTTTATTAATATAATATACTATAACGCCTATAAACAAAAGGCGTATAGGACTTAACTAACAATTAAGAGACAAGGCTACCTTACTACCCGGCACTAGGTTTATAAGTATGTTCTCTTTAACTTAGGTAACGCGCTATATTAGGCGGGTCTATATAGTTGTTACTAATAGTAATTAAAAACAAGGATTTAATAGCTTTAATAGCCGTTAGAGATTAGTGTTTTTTATAGCCCGGAAAGAGAGTTGTAAAGAAACGATCGTTTTAAGGACCTAGTCCTAAAAAGCCTTAGTTATAAGGGCAGTAGACTATATATACTAGTTAGTTTATACTAATCTTTATACTAACCGGTTATACTTATAGTTACAGATAATAAAACAGCCTTATAAAGAGAGAGTTGTCTTTATAAGCCTTAACTTCGACTTGTAGATACGTTAACACATTGTTTAGACGTTAGGTGTTTTATAAGAGTAGTAGTACTAGTTATAGGTACTCTTAAATTAGGATAGGTAAGTATTATAAAACACTTCTAGTATATAACTACTAGTTTACTAGTATACTGATTTGTAGCCTAGTAGAATTGTTACTAGTATACTAATCTTTTAGTTATGTCTTAACCTAGCTGTTTTACTACGTTAGTATTATTTAAACCTACTGTTATAGCTACCTAATCTGTCTATAGCTACTAGGTAAGGAATTAGTAATGTTAGTCTTTAGTCTACTAGAAACATTAATTTCTTTAGCTAATAGTATTTAGTAAAGGTCTGTTAGTAATAGTGTTATTACTAAATAGGTTTGTAGCTAGAGAGGAATTAGGAATAAACATAGTAGTAGATAATAAAGACATTATATAATGTTATAATCGTAAGGGGTGGTTTTTAATAATACGAATGTTTAGAAGAGTAAGTTATGTTTAAAAAAGGAGGTAAGTTGTGTTTAAAAAAAGAGGAATTAAGGAGATTAGTATAAAGATTAGTATAAATATATAATGTAATACATTAAGTTATACTAAGTACGTCCTTATAGTAACAACGAATTCTTAAAGATCCTTTAAAGGCTTTGATTCTACTACTATATACTATTAGTAACTTAGCCGTCCCTCTATTTATTTATTTTAGGAATCGTAATCTCTACTACATATAGTACGCCTCTAATAATCCTTGATTTTAGACATCTTAATTTTTACTACATAAATTATAGGCTATACTATTATAGATAAGAGTATTATAACTAAATACAAGTCGTACATAAAGAAAAGAACGATTATTCTATATTTCTTTTTTATAAAAAATTAAACGTAAAAAAACGCCTTTAGTATCTCCCTAGTCTTAATTAAATCCTTTATTACAAAGAGGTCTGTACTAGACAGAAAGACGCGATCGTACGTCTTATTAGAGGGCTCTTTATTAGCGTAGATTAGTCTATACGCCTAGTAATACCTAAAGCGCTAGTTAGAAAACGTAAACCTTATATCGTTAATCTCTAGATCTTCTAGCTACTAATCCGTAGGCCCTAGCAAATCTACTTATCTATTATTATCTTTATACTACGTAGCTATATTCCTTTACATAGCTTTCTCTCCTAATATAAAAAATCGCTTAGGTAGTAAGAAGTCTTATAAGTCCTTATTATTTATAGTAGATTAGTATAAAGATTAGTATAACAATTACTAGGATACGTACCTGTCTACTATTAGATAATACGGCCTATCTCTCTTTAGCTGTTCTATTCCTTCTCTCTTAAGCTTTATTACTTTATAATAAAAGCTTCTCTTACTCTAGCGCTATTTTCGCTACTAAAGGTAGAACTCTTAGGCTATATTACCCTAGGCGTAGTTAGTGTTATACTAATCTTTATACTAATCTAATATAGAACTAGTATACCTAGACATAGCTCTACTATACCTTAACTCCCCTTTTATTAATATTGTCGCTAATTTCGTTAACGCTTTCGTTATTTAATTTTTTATCTTCTCGCTATATCTCTTTATATTATATAGTATTTTCTTCTTTAAAGTTAATATCTTTTTAAGTAGGATTTCTATTATCTTTAATAGCAAATTGTCTACTAATCTTACTATAGCCTAGCTCTTAAGCTAAGGTCTTCTAGTCCTTTCCTATTCGCGATCTAATATCGATTAGTATAAAGATTAGTATAAAATACCTTAGTATATAAAAGTTAAACATACCTTTATAATAGAACTCAGTCTCTTATATCGTTAAGTATCTGTTGTTTTTATACATTAGATGTACTAATAAATTTAGATGTCTCTTTTACTTTCTTTCTAGTATATGTTATAGCCCTCTAGTTAGTAGCTTTTACTTTATTAATCTTTTTAACGACTTTGTTGTCTATGTCCTAGCGCTTTTGTACCTTAATTGTGTTTAGGTTTGTTAAGAGCTCTTCTACGGCCTTACGCTTTAAGTTTCTACCGTTACTATTATCTATTATTACTATTATAGTTATTAAAATTTGACTGTATTATTAATTAGTATAATAATTAGTATAGATCGATACGTAAACTTATACCTGCTATATGCCTTCTTGTATCTGTGTTAAAGGAAATCTTTAAAAGGAGGAAAGCTATAGATTAATTAAAGGAATTCTTTAAAAAGAGGAAAGCTACAGATTAATTAAAAGAATTCTTTAAAAGGTAAGCTACAGATTAATTAAAAGAATTCTTTAAAAGAAAGAGCTACAGATTAATTAAAAGAATTCTTTAAAAAGAGGGAGCTACAGATTAATTAAAAGAATTCTTTAAAAGGTAAGCCGTGGATCAGGTCGTTGTTATTATTAATTAACTATGTTAATAATTAGTATAATAATTAGTATAGATTAACACGTAAACTATACCTGTTGTTATTGTTGTTGTTGTTGTAGAGGTAGGGTAGTAGTAGAAGAGGTAGGGTAGTAGAAGCAAAAAATGTTTAGTAAAATCAATTTACTTTTAAACTCTTTGTTTAATATTTAGGCTATAACTTTACTTTTAGACTCTTTGTTTAATATTTAGGCTAATTTAATAGACTCTTAGTTCTTTAGACTCTTTGTTCTATATTTAGACTATTAAATAGTATAAGTGTAAAATAAAGATAAAAAAAGAAAAGAGAGGGGGGTTTAAAAGTGAATTAGTAATAAGTTT
>NW_020194480.1:1614454-1624846 GCF_003019875.1 Amorphotheca resinae ATCC 22711
TTTGTTCTATATTTAGACTATTAAATAGTATAAGTAGTAAAATAAAGAATAAAAAAAGAAAAGAGAGGGGGGTTAAAAGTGAATTAGTAATAAGTTTAAATAATACTTTAAAATTTTCTATATAATGTTTTATAATACTCTTTTACACGATTAGTAGAAATATTAGTATAATAATTAAAATAAACAATAGATAGACGCGTTTAACGCGTCTTACTGTCCTTATTCTTATTATATTATATAGTGCTATTGTTGTAGTACTATAAGTAAGGTAGTTAGTTATAAAGTAAATTAATTTTGCCGAAAATTTACTAAGCCTTTATTTTTATAATATATAAATAGACAACTCTCTACTACTTACCTACCTTTCTTTTATTAAGCTAACCTTAATTTAGTATACAGGCCCCTTCCTACCTCCCTACCCTCTACACCTCTTACTATACTAACTTTGTTAGTCTTCTTATCTACTATTCGTTAATCGCGATTATAAAACAGCGTAAAGCCTAAAGCTACTAAGTTGTCTAACTATGCTACTAAAAAGAGCTGTAGTACGCCGCCCCTGATCTAGTAAAAGGCTCTCTAGTGTTAGGTGTACTAACACGTAAGACTACACTAGCTTAGAAATCAAGTACAGGGTAACTGCGTGCTACGACTAAGGTAATAGTAGGCATTAAGGAGCATAAGAATAGAGGGCAGGAAAGGGAAAGAAGAGGGGTTTAGAGATTAGTCTATAGTTAAAGTAGTGATATACCTTTAAATATACTACAACTGTCTATTAACTCTTACCTCTTTTACTCTATAGAAATATACCTAACATTCTAATCTCTTTCCTTTACTAAAAGGTTACAGACTATTAGAGTAAGAAGTAATAACATAGATATAATAAATAAACCTTAACAAGATACAGGCCTCTTCTTAAGTAACTCTTTAGAATACCTCTTTGTAGGCAGATAGTAGCGAACCTAGTACGACACTCTAAATGTCGACAGAAATCCTTTCCTTAAGTAAGACTAAGTTAAACAAGAGGATCGCCTAAGTAAGAGTAGAGTAGCGCCTTAAGTAAAAGTAAGACTACTTTATAGTGCTTAAGAGAAGAGAGGCTCCCTTAATAAACCTATACAAATTCGATAACCCTCCTAAAGTAGAACGGCCCTTTTAGTAAACCTATATTAAAGAAACAGGAAAGAGCTATTATAATACCCTTTTTATTCTACTAAAAAACAAGATATATACTAGTATTATAACCTTTTTATTTAACTAAGAAACAGAGTTTAATACCTATCTAGAGAGTTATCTAACAGATACTAAACACGTCGGCGCTATAGTAACAGTACTAAAGGATTATATTAAAGAGCGCTAAAAGTCTTTTATTTTCTTAGAAAAAGACAGATTAGTTCTTAATGTGACTTAGAGAGAAATAAAGGCGTAGCTCCTCTATAGTATCGTAGATAAGGGTACCTACTCTCTTAAAGTAGTGTCGAAACTCTAAATATTAACTTAAAACTAAAACAAGACCTTTAGGAATTTCCTTTAATAGTATAACTCCTTAGTTATTAAACTTAGCTATGCCTTTCTAGAGATATTCTGTATCTACCTTCTTATCGATTGTTTAAAGCCTAAGTTAAGGGCCTATATAGTAAGTAGTAAGGTCCCGGATACCTTTAAGGTAGTTAAGGTAGTAGCGTTAAGAGAGGAAACTCTTATTTAGACAAGATAATAAGAAGGCTCTTATAAAGCCCTTTTAACACTATACTATAGTAGTAGTAGTAATATCTTCCTCTATTAAATACTTATACTAGGTACTATAAGAGTTTAATCTAAGTTTTAGTATATATATAGTTCTATAAGAGGGAAAGAAAATAAAACCCTCTTACTAAGGCACTATTATATCGCCGGTCCTTTTGTTATGTCCTTATCTCCTTTACATAAGCCTATAGATATTACTATAGATATAGCACGCCTTATATACACTAGACTACTCTTAGTACTCTACTTTGTTCTTAGAATAGAAAAAAGAAAATAATAACTACCTATAGTTACTTTAGTTCTTGCCTAAGGGTTACCCTTTATTTGTCTATATACTATTCTTTTAACTCTTAAGATAAAAAATTCTAATCTTATAAGCCTCCTCCTCTCTTTATATCGTGAATTACTTTTATAACTACCTTAGGTACCGGTTTTATACTTGTGTTAGGCGTAGCCTTTGTTTACTAGCTAGGACGTTACGCGGGCTTGTCTTAATATAAGCCTAGGGCTGTCCTAATTGTTGTCCTAATTGTTGTTCTATACTAAATCTAGTTTAGTTCTTGTCGCCTGTTTAGTTACTTACTAGTAAGGGGTCTTTATTATGTTCTGTATAAACATCTTACCTTTTTACCTTTCTCTTTACTAATTTACTTATAACCTTTTTCTTCTCTTTATCTACCCTTAAATTCTCCTTTCTAAAACTAAATCTCTTAATCGTCCCTTTTCTTAAGATACCTTACGCCGCCCTTACTATAACCTTACAAAAGTAGGGACACGACTACTCCCCTTTACTTCGCTAGTCTACTAGTAAGCGTGTCTGTACTAGTAAGCCTCCCTAGGCTAGTTCTTCTATAGTAGAGACATACGACGATTCGGCTAATAATTAGTCTATCCTTGTATAATCTAACGCTTATGTCTTAAGTAGATTTAACGATAATAATAATGTTAATAATAATAACCTTTTTACTCTTTTTTAGGGCAGGTCTAAGGTGTTTTTGCCTGGCCCCCTTATAATATTTAGTACTTATAGATCTACCTCTAGAGAGCTAGAGAAAGGTTTTGCCTAGATTAGTCTAGATACTCTATTAAAGGTTTGTGTATTCCTTATTATTAGTACCTTCTATTACTTGCCTATAGACTAACGCTCTTGCCTTATATAGCTAAAGCCTACTAAGTAGCCTACGCCCGCGGCTAACCTACGTCCCTCTCTACTCCCTGTCCTTACTAAGTAAGGAAAGGGAAAGGAGAGGACACTAGCTAAGCCGGGATTAAGAGTAGTACTAGAGAAGGTAGTAGCCTAGCTAAAGTTAAAGCTAAAGCTAAAGCTAAAGATAACGATAACGATAAAGATAGTAGTATAGATAATAGCAATAGTAATAACGATAACTAGGACAAAGACAGAGATAAAGTAGAGAGAGAAGAAGAAGAAGGGCCTTACTAAGGGTATGTATACCTATAGAACTAAGGCTCTACCGCCTCTCTAAGATACCTCCCTATTAATTTCCCTTATCTAGTCTGTCTATATAAAGCGCGCTGCCTTTCTTAAGTAAGAAGTAGTAGCTATAGCGCGTAAGGTAGAGAAAGAGGAAGAAGAGGAAGACAAGGGTAAGGATAGAGATAAAGATAAAAGAGGAGATAAAGACAAGGATAATATTAATAATAATAATAACCCGGACTATTTTAATAAGTTAGTAAGAGATGTACTAGTCTAAGCCTAGGGAAGAGGCGCTAAGGAGTCTAAGGAAGAAGATACTAAGGATACTAAGAAG
Organism: Amorphotheca resinae ATCC 22711; assembly: GCF_003019875.1. NCBI lineage: Eukaryota > Fungi > Ascomycota > Leotiomycetes > Helotiales > Amorphothecaceae > Amorphotheca > Amorphotheca resinae. Next base: position 1,617,967 of record NW_020194480.1, read on the forward strand.
GATAAGAGAGAAGAGAGGAAGGAGAGAGTCGGTAAGGCTAATAAGGGTAAGGATAAGAAAAGAGAAGGGAAGGGGCCTACTATAGCTAACTAGAGAGAAGGTAGTACTATAAGGGGCGTTACTACCTTATTAGTTAGTTACTAGAGTAGACCTGTATTATAGAGTAGTGTGTGTACTATTATGTGTTAGTACTGTCCCTTACTAACCTTTACCTAGGGTTAGTAGTACGCCTACTATATATACGGTAGTAGGAGCCTGTTAGTATAGAGTAGTTGCCCTCTTAGGGTTACTGTCTTTACTATATTAAAATACTGTTTTTAAACCCTACGTACTAATATAAGAAGGCGTTAGGGGATAACGTCTATAATTATTATACCTAGTAGCGTTCTTCTTATAATAAAGTATAATTCCCTTAGCCCCTTTTTTCTTAGCCCTTACTAACCCCCTAGCTAGATTCCTCTTAAACACCTCTCTTAGGTAAGAGAGGTAGTAAAGTATACTTACTCTATTATTACTACTTGCCTTAGCTTCTCTGTTCCCTTAGCTTAAAAGATTACTTTTACTTACCTTTTACCTTACGTAGTAGATAGCTCTTTTGTTTTTCCTCTTACTACCTCTAACAAGTAGCGGAATTTGTACAAGAGTTCTTAGTGCCTTATCTATAAGATAGTAGGCCTAGGCTAAACCTACTACTACCTCTTAGATAATACTACTTATAAGATTACTAGTTAGTTAGATTAGCTTAACGCTAGTATAGTAATAATAATCTAGACCCTCTACTCTATTATAAGGTCTCTTTATTCTTTTTATAAATATAGCTAATAAGCGACAGAATTATATACCTATTAATAATACTACTGCTTATAATTAGCTCTAGTCCTTCTTTAATTAGAGGGGGTTTTTCTCTTTCTTAGTTCTAGTTTTATCTTAAGGTAATGTCTTCTTGCTTTGTTTCCTTCTTTCTTTTTGTTATTCCTTTTCTTTTCTAGTCGTATATAATCCTAGGTATAGCTTAGGTATACTTACTTAAGTAAGTAGCGTTATAGATTCTAGTTAGAATTATATAGCTCTTTTGTGTTAGTTATAGCCTGAGTATATTCTAGTAGTATAGCTATTTTGTTTGAGTCTTATCCTAGTTAATAAATGTTAGTGTTAGTTAAACCTTAGGTTACCTTAAGTATTCCTTATGTCTTTCTCGTGTTTAATTAGTTAGCTAAGGCCTAGACTACAAGGTAGTACTATCCTAGGATGCCTAGCCTTATTAGCTATCTAGCTACCTTCTAGAGACGACCTAGGTTAGATGTGATTACCTAATAATCTAACAGGCCTAGTTGTTTAATTAGGTACGCCCTTTATTCTCTAAAATCTAGGTATCTAGTAATAATGTACTTTACTATCTAAGACCTCTACTTATACAGGTAATCCGCTAAGTAGGTAAGGACCTTTCTTTAGGTTAAGAAGGCTTAGAGGCCGATCTTCTTTGTCCTAATAGCTAGTACTAAAGAGTATTCTGCTTTTGTTATTAATTTGTATCTCTTTATACGTTCTTTCTCTAGCTCTCTCTACTATATAAGGGTTGACCTAGGGTTGTCTTACTAGTAGCGTTTCTACTATACATTCTAATCCTTATAGAGTTTCTTCTTAAAGATACCTTGTGCCTTAGTAAGGAAGAGCTCCCTTAGTAAAAGAGGTGTCTTAGGTTCCTTGTCTTATATTATATTCCGGCCCCTAAGCTTATTCCTCGCCTATCTTTCTTTAACTTCTACTAGGGTAGGCCTTAGGTTAGACTAGGGCCTACCCTTACTAGGATCTATGTTTCTCTATATCCGGTCTCTAGCGTTCTAAATAACGGCTTTATAACTTATAAGCTATACTCTTACCTATATAGTCCTCTAGAGGAATTTAAGGTAAAGGTAGATTAGGGGTACGTTTGTTTTAGTATATAAGATCTTAATTAGGGTAGCCTTAAACGCTCTAGAGACTACCTTAAGACTACTATTTTAGATCTTCTAGAGTGACTTTACTACCCTTAAGGGACCCCTAGTAAGGTCTATAGTTAAGAGCTAAACCGCTAAGACGTATATAAGTACTAAGAAGATAACCGCGTAGTATATTAGACAGGCTTTCTTTATTATTATACCTTACGTTAAGGCTATAGTATAGGTTAGGGCTAGTATCTACCTCTTTATCTTTCTCTCTAGGTGTTTTAGGTAAGCTCCTTATATTAGCTTTAGGTCTAGGATAAGGCTAAGGATCTTAATTAATAGTTCTAGGACAATCTCTATATTACTTAAGGAGAGGCCTATATTTAGGTTATGTTTTTGTCCTTTACTTAGGTAGAGTAGATAGTATTTCGTTAGTTTAAAGACAGCCTTATGTCTATAGGCCTAGTCAGAACATACCTAGTAAATCTTTACTAGCCCTTAGTAATTCCCTTTTATTGTCTTGTCCTAGACAATAATGTTTATATTATTAACAAATCTAACGGTACTTTCCTCTTATAGGGTAGTATTATACTATTCTACTAGTTCTAAGTTATAAAATAGAAAGAGGATAAAGGATAAGGGAGAGCCTTATAGAATTCTAGAGAAGACTTTAAAGAAGGGGCTAGTATAGTTATTGATCCTAATTAAACTACTTCTCTTTAAGAGAAAGCCTTTAACTAGTTAGACTATCTACTCTAGGATCTCTTTTGTGTATAGGATATAGAAGAGCCTTAGGTAGGATAAATTGTTAAAGGCCCTGGCTATGTCTAGGCTAAGAATTAACGCTGTTATTTTTAGGCTACTTTACTAAGCCCTATAGACCTGTTCTATAATTAGTTCTAGCGCTATAGTTATGTCTCTCTCTCTCTATACCCTTATTTAGTATACTAGAAGAAGTTAGTAATCCTTTACTAGGTTAGTTAGTCTTGTAGCGACTAGCTTCTTTAGAGTCTTTCTAAGGGTGTTAAGAAGGGTAATTAGTTAATATAATTTTACTTAGTAGTAGTCTTTCCCTAGCTTTAGGATTATAATAGTTTAGGCTACCCTAAACTTCTCTAAGAAGTACCTAACCCGGGCATAGTAGTTAAAGAGGTAAGTATAGTATTAGAGTAAGACCTCTATTAACATTTTAATAATCTTGTTTAGGATCTTATCTAGGCCTAAGGCCTTCCTGTTCTTAAGCTTCTTAATTATAGTATAAACTTTATCTACTAAGAACTCTTATAAGTAGAATAGACTGTCTTTATATCGTCTCCTTCTTAGGTTAACTAGCCTGTCCTAAGGGTATTAGTATTCTAAGATGTCTAAAAGATTAGCGTTAAGAGCTAAGGTAAAGAAAACGTCTTAAAAAGCTTTAGCCTTCTTCTTGTAGGTATTAACTAAGGCCCTTCTACCCTAGGAGTAGAGGGTTAGGAACTATAGTAAAGGTCTAGACAAGTAGCTTCTATTCTTTGCCTATCGTTTAAGTTACTATAGTCCTTCTTTACGCTAGCTAGCCTTATAGACTAAGGCCCTAAAGTAAAGGGTCTAGGCTTTTAGGATTACCTTCTTCTTTTCTCTTACTATTTTATACTACTCTCTTATTGTCTCTTCTAGAATTCTCTTACCTCTCCTCTAGTACCTTCTTAGGTCTACCTGTCTTACCTTCTTTACTTACTTACTACACTCCTTGTTCTAGAAGCTTTTAGACCTGTCGCTTACCCTTTACTATAAGACTACTACTTTAATAGCCTAATTTAAGGAGTCTATAAGTAGTTAGAGCTAGTTATTAATATCCTCTAGAGTACGTAGCTTAGAGATTACCGGTACTAAGCCTTATAAGATTTTAAGGAGCTTTAGTTTGTTAGTCGCTTTCTATTATCTCTATAGAGGTAGGACGTAGCTTTTAGCCTTAAATCTAAGCTTTATAGTAATAAGGAAGTAATTAGACTAGAAGTCGTGTCTTAGCTTTACTCTATAAGAGCTAAGGAGATCTTTAAATTCGATTAGGATTAGGGCTAGGTTAATATAAGATTTATAGTTTTCTCTTTTCTATGTTTGTTCTTTAACTAGCGTCGTAATCTTAAGTAAAAAGTCTTATAGAATACTTATTACTTTGTCTAACATTCTCTCTAGGTCTTAGAAGGCTCTGCCCCCTTATATAAGGTAATAGAGGTTAAAGTCCTCTACTACTATATACTTATAGCTTTAGTTGTCTAGCTCTTCCTAAAGGGCTAGAAGAGTAAAGGGTCCTCTTAGGGTATACTTGTTAAGAAGGGAAGGGTTATAGATATTTGTGACTTTAACTAGCGTTAGAGTACTTATAACGTCTACTTTAAGGCTAACTTAGTATAGGTCTAGGTAAGGGGTGTTAAAGGTCTAAGTAGTCTAATTAATCCTTTTATTTATATATATTACTACTCTTATGCCCTCTACCTGTCTATAGATTAGTCTCTACTAGAGGCCTAGTAAGGTAGTTATAAAGTCGTGTCTATTATACTAGGGTTCTTAAATAGCTAGGATATCGTACTAGGCTAGAGAGGGGTCCTAGAGTAGCACGATTATAACGTCCTTCTTTTTGTTAACGTTATATTATAGTATGTTAAATAAGTCCTAGTCTAGTTCTATAAGAAGTCTTAGCTTATAAGTATTTTATTTGTTTAGGATTTTGTCTAGCTTAAGATAAGGACGACTAGAGTTACGCGGCTAGGTACTATAAAGGTTCTAAAGCTTAGTGTTAAGAGAGGGAGAGGCTAGTAGTTAGAGCTATTAGTTTCTTTATTCTTTCTCTTCTTATTTAAGAAACTAGTAAGAAGGCTTATATCTTTTACTTAAGGGCTAAAGGTTTGTATGTATTAGCGTATAGCTCTCTCTTAGCCTATTAGAGTGTTAACTCTTAGTCTTCTTATAGAGCGTTTTAGGTCGCTTAGGGTAAGAGTAAGGGTTAGGCCTAGGGCTACTCTAGTATTAATCAGATCTCCTTAACAATACCTACTAGGCCTTATAAAGGCTACTTACTCTACCTCTTTTAATTTTTTCTATAGTAGTAGGTAGGCTGCCTAGTCTTAGGCCTAGTGTCCTCTTTTCTTATAGTTAGTACATCTTTATTTCTTTTTGTTTTATAAGTTTTAGTATGTCTTTATTTAGTAAGAGCCTACGTATATTCTATAAGTTTCTTGTTTTAAACATATAGTTAACTAGTAAGGTCTTATCTCTTAGTACTTAAAGTACTAGTTTAGAGATACTCCCGGGGAGTAGAGGGCGTAGTAGTATAGTTCGCTATCTACTATTAAGCCTTTCTTAATTACCTTTTCTACGTATTTAAAGTCTAGGATACCTAGGACAAGGGATGTCTACTACTTCTCTTAGGCGCGTGTCTTGACTAGCTAGAACGACTTAACGATTTAGATCCTTAGGTTTAATGCCTAGATAGCCTAGATCTATTCCTTTCTCTTTAGAGAATCCTCTTTAAGGCCTGCTCTCTTAACCTTAACATTATATATAATTATTAGTAGCGCGGTCTAGAATACCTCTACTTTACTAAAGGTTAACGTTACCTAGCCCTAATCTCTCTATATTCGCCTTATACTCTCTAAATCCTTTATATAAAGCGTATAGCCTTTGTTTTTATACCTGTAAACAGCCTGTACTAGGGCGCCTAAGAGGGCTATATTAATCTTATCCTTTATTGTCTTATAATCGATGTTTTTAAACCTCTCTACATCCTCTATAGAGAGCTTAACTCTAATCCTCTTCTTAATCTTTATAACGTCCTTATACCTAAACGTCTAGGTTAAGGGGCTACTAGTCGCTAGGTAGGCTTAAGGCGCTCTCTCTCTAGCTATTACTACGTACGTTAGTTAGCCTTACGTACTAAGGTTTGTAACTTTAGTTTTAATGTTCTTGATTAAGGAGGCTATTCGTTAGGCCTATTCTAGGGCCTTAGTGTCGTCGTTACTTGCGTATAGAGTTTTTGTAACGCGTTTAATTTTGTTAACTAACTTTTTAATACTTAGTATCGCTAGAGAGCGTCTAGCGCTAGAGGCCTGCCTATTAGCCTATAATATTACTTTATAAATTTCTATAGTAATACTAAGTAATTATCGGCCTAGGTAGATTCTAGGTCCTTCTAGCCTATTTTGACCGTCCCTAGTAAGTTCCTCTAGGGGCACTAGTAGGTACGCTATCGTACGATAATAGAAGTTAAAGAGGGTACTTAAAGGAGTGTTTTAAGGTCTTTTTAATAAGTATAGCAGCTATTGTTTTCTAAAAATGCCGCTCCTTAAGGGAGAGATGTTTTTCTTTAACACTATACTATACTAGAAGAGGCTCCTTTTATAATCTAAAGACCTTATCTATACTAGCGAACACGTAAGAGACATCTAGTAGCTAAACTTTAAACACGTAAGAAGACTCTCTTAGTGTTGTAAAAACCTCTTTAGTAAGTAAGGTATAAGGTAACTACTACTAATACTAGTAGCCTAGTTATTAGGCAAATTTGTGCCTACTATACAAATACTTTATATACGGTTAATCTAGGTATACTTACACTTAGTGCCCTAATAAGGCCGGTACTTTAGGCGCTAATACTATACTAGTAGCCTACTACGTTACGCCTAAACAATAAGAAGAAGGGCGACCTTTAATAAGTATTTAGGTAGAGATACGTATTAAGGGTAGCTAAGTAGCTATACTAGCCTTACTAGACTTAAGAGTAGAAGTTAACCTTATCTACCTACAACTATTAGGACAAGAGACACTATAGTAACTTAATAATTATATTGTAGTGTCCTTACTATTCTAGAAAATAACAACAAGCTTTAGGTTATATAATCTGTTTGTTAAGGCCTAAGATAACTACTTAATAGTAAGGTAACATTAAGGTAGATTTGTTATTACTAACATTAGGGACTTAG
>NW_020194481.1:0-21752 GCF_003019875.1 Amorphotheca resinae ATCC 22711
CCCTAACCCTAACCCTAACCCTAACCCTAACCCTAACCCTAACCCTAACCCTAACCCTAACCCTAACCCTAACCCTAACCCTAACCCTAACCCTAACCCTAACCCTAAGGAGTTGAACCTGCAATATGTTGGGCTGGCGCTGAAAAGATATCCGGAACTTGGACTACTTCTTAACCGAATTGGTATCGATATCAACGTGGCAAGAAACGCTGCTATCAATTTGGATCCAAATAACCTACCTCGACCCGCACCAGGTGATGTGCAGGAAGGACTGTTGGCATAGATTGCGAGTACTCTTGCATTATTTCGTATCGAGGCCGGCAATACCCTTTTGATAGTTGGTACAACTCGAAAGCGTATTCACAGTACCAAAGATCACCGCGCCGACTTCTAGTACGTTTGATTTGAACATATAGGTTTCTGTATAAGTTGGTGAGAGATAGCTAATTTATGAAGACTTTTCTTTGTAAGGAGTATCTAAGAGAGATGCTTATAAGTTATTGATAATTAGCGGGGTCGTAAGCTGACTTCAAGTACCTGCATATAATTGGGTAGTGGCACGATTTCGGCGCCGTCAGATGTTATTTCTAGTACGGCATAGCTAGATCTTATATTATAGATCAGTAGCCAATGCCTTTCTAGTCCTAATCGGAGCTTCTAGAAGATGAATCCGTGGACCGTGACTGTGAGATGCCTTGCTGCCGTCTTCGAAAAGTTCTTAATGCAAGCAATACCTTCTACGCTTCTAATGACGATAGGATACCTGGTTCATCATCGTCGGGGTATAGGAAGCTTCTAACTAATTCCTCCCATGAGAGCCTTCTACCGTAGCCCCGGACTCAACATGAGAGCCATTCAATATTTCTTGAATGGTCCATGGCCGTTCCTAAAATTGGTTTTGAAGAAATGTACAGATTCTCGACCGTCTTCCAGGAGCCCTGGCCTTCCATGGCATACTTCCCCATAGAGTTGGTCAACGTAGGTCGTTTCTCTTCTGCCGGGCCAAACCGTGACTGGTGATGCTTTCGAGTAGATATGACCCATTCGCATGCCTTGGAGACCGCGTTCTACAGAGCCATTCTGGTTAATGTATAGAGCATCTGCCCGTACGGGCCCCACGTCCAAACCCTAGGCTCGCGAAGGGCAGCGTCGAGGTTGGTCATAACATGCATGACGTGGCCATTGACCAAGGTTGCACCAGTATCGCCTGGGTCACGGGAGAGGTATGAAAGCGCATGATAATGGGGGGGACTGAGCAATGTCCTATGGTCGAGGGTGCAGGAAACAATAGAGCCAGTAGCATCTGGCTTGATTTGATGCAACGTTAATAGCCGGAACTCATAAGCCTGGTAGTCTAGCGGCACGTAGGTGTAAGGAATGATTGAACAGGCTCCCCTTAGATTTAGGTTTGTAAATGCGGATGAGTACGAATAATCGGATCTCAATTTGCCGGAAAAGCCGTACTATAGCGTTACAACACCGTAGAATCGTCGGCTAGTCCAGGTCTCCAACTAGGTAAAGGTCATGATTAGTACGAATGGTTTTAGACATGTAGGTATAGAAAGGAAACTCACAAGGGGTGCGGATAGATCTGGCCCATGTGAGAGGCGTTAAGGTCGAAGTAAAGAGAGCCTGATATAACGGATAGAACGGGGCGGATATGAGGTTGGTATGTGGCAGACGCTGAAAATAGTTGAGATGGAAAGTCTGAAGATAGTGCAGAGCTCGAGGGGTGCATCAGCGCCAGGTATTTTGCACAGGAGGCGGTAGCGGGGGTTCGTGAAGCTCGGCTTCCAAGTAGCTAGAACTGGGTTGCTCTACGTTATGTGGGCAGCCATCTAGTGCTCAAAAGGTAAAGAGTGACTGGTGTCGAAACTAGCTTAGGATTGACGACTTGATCAATTGAGTGTGCGCTCGAGCGTAGCTGGGTAAGTAAATAGGGCTGCTACAGATCACAGACCACCACGTGACTCTCGCGCAAGGAAGACAAAGGAAAGTAGGTAGACTCATCTGGTAGCAATCCGAAGATGTATGAGGTCCTATACCCGGTCCGGATCAAACGAGGATACTTTGTCTGAGGATACTTTGTGCCAATTCGCTGCATGTGATATTGGATAAAATAGGTGGGCGATCCTGAATTTTTGAAGTTGCTATTCCAGCCTATCACGAGCCGCCAAGTACCTTATGTCCCTGAATCCCTGATAAGCCTTCGAAATAAGCTAAACATTTCTGCCGGTTTACACATAGATTTTTAGGATTCTCATCAGTACACTCAATTCATCTCTTCTCTTGTCCACCTCATTCAGTTTAGCCCTAACCCAATCAGCTTTACATCGACAAGCTACAGGCTATTACTTCAATTGAATTTTAATCTCGAGAGCTCACCATGGCAACCATGAACCTAAAACTCCATAAGCTCCTTCGCCCCCTCCGTAATTCCTTTAATACCCTGCGAGGTAATTACGACCCAAGCCAAATTATGAAGGAAGAGAAATGTCCCTTTTGCAGCATGCTTCCAGTCGAGCGGCTACCTATTGGTGTCGAGCCTCCTGTTGTAGAATACCATCTCAGCCATTATGAGCCAACATTGGAAACCAACGCCCCCTTTTTCAACGACCACTCCTGTAGCCTTTTCCGTTTAGTTCGAGACCTATACCAAATATGGTGCAAAAATGGTAATGGCGGAGAATCCAAGTACTGGTTTGGGTGCAGTCCTGAGAACTTCTCCGTATGCACAGAACCTGGTAAGCCTCGATAGATGTGCTGCTTTTCGAGCTTCTAGGTATCATTCTACTGAAACACTAATAGGTATCTGGGACGTGCTTCCGGCGCCATCAGATGCAGTTGTGTACTCGGATCCTCTAGGCGCTCCCACAGTCGCGCGTTTAACGAAATGGATTGAGACATGCAATAAAGACCACGAAGGATGTCACAGCAAAGAAACCCCTTTGCTACCAACTCGAGTCCTTGATGTTGGTAGCTCGCCGTCGTCTCAAGTAGTTAAGTTAGTTGAGACTAGTGGTCAACGTGCCCAATATATTGCTCTCAGCCATTGCTGGGGGGAGTCAAACTCTTTTATGACAACTCGGACGACCATAGAAGATATGAAAAGTGGTTTTTGGCCCGAGCAAGCCCCAGCAACTTTACAAGATGCTATTAAGGTCACTCGCCAGCTTGGAATTTGCTACCTATGGATTGACTCATTATGTATCATTCAGGGGGATACAACAGACTGGGAGATGGAATCATCACGGATGGGAGGCATCTATCGCAACGCCTACTTGACAATAGCGGCATCAAGAGCTGCTGGTGATTCGGAAGGTTTTCTAAAGCCTAGACCACCTGCGTGTTCCGCATTGAAAGTGGTTTCTCCCTCCGGAGACAGTACTCATATCTACCTTCGGCCCCAGGAAAGTGCATATGATTCAGATGATCCACTAGACACGCGTGCCTGGGCCCTACAAGAAAGATATCTTTCCCGACGACAGCTCAGGTTCTCTAAGAGCAAAATCATTTGGCAGTGTCAGACTTCCATGTGGGATGAGGGAGACCGGGACGATTACATTAGGAGAGGTGGCTCTGGTTATACTATCACACGGCTTCTGGACCACCCATTTAGTGATGTAGAGTGGTATTTCATGGTCTCGTTTCGTTACTCCAAACGTCAGCTATCTCACGAGTTGGATAGATTGCCTGCGCTATCCGGCCTAGCGAGTATTGTGGCAGAACATAAAAACTGGAGGTACTGTGCAGGCATATGGTGGGAGGATATCGGTTATGGGATCTGTTGGGTTACGACATCTCCCCCTCCAAAGAGACCAGATTATTATATTGCTCCATCGTGGTCCTGGGCATCAGTCATAGGTCCTATCACTTTTCCTGATACAGGGTATCCTGATCCAGGATATGTCTTACCTTTTCCATCACCACAAACTTTGGATTCCGTCGTCTATCATGATTGCCAGGTGCATTATCAGGGAAGCAACAGCTATGGCAAGGTTGACAGCGGTTGGGTCAGGCTTGAGGCTCCGCTTGTTTCTATTGCGAGAGCAAGTCATTCCGGAGCGGGGGATCGGAATTGGTTTGATGTTGGCGGGATAAAAGATAGAGAAGAACGAGCTAATGTTTGCTTTGATTTTGGAAATGAGAATGAGAAAGCAGGAGATTTGTGGGCTTTATTTTTAATGCGTGCTGAGAATCGGGGGGAAATCGAAAGAAGGCACGCTGAGGACGTAATGCTCACTGGTCTTATTATTCGCCGCGCCCTACATCCATCATCATATGTGTGCAACCAAGCCATAATGCAAACTGGACGAAGCAAAGTATACGAGAGGGTTGGATTCTTCACTTTGCGGACTGAGAAGCGGAGGGAGCGCTTGTTTTGGGGACGAGCAGTTGAAGAAATCGTCATAATTTAGTAAGATAATTTACTACCTCTTTTTCCTGGACCTCTCATCTTTTCTTTCGCATTGGGTGGGATATACTGTATAAACTAGTATATAAGCCTCCTTTTGCTATAAGCCCTCCTAGCGAAACGTTGCTGTCTATGCCAAATATAAAGATAATATTTCGCGCTCAGTTGGAGGAAGTTCGAAACAGCCTCCTTCACGGTCCAGGGGCGATTGCTTGAACTTTGAAGGGCTTCTCACCTATCTTTAGTGGTTGCATGAAAAACACACAGATTTTCAGGTCCGTGGACTTCGATCGATGGACGGATTTTTGGTAGAAGTGCAAAGGAGATCCCACCACCATCACCACCACCCCCTCCTACTATTGCAGCTCCACCACCAGAACAATCTCAGTCGTCACCTGCACCGTGCAGTCCGTATTGGTGTGTGGTGCTCCATTATGCGGTGTCCCAATTAGGCCTGGACGCCTATTTGAGATCCTACCACATGGCAGACGCGAGGTTTTCGACAAGGGTATGGAAATGTCCCTGGAGAGAATATAGTAAATACGGAAGCAGAAACCATTATTATGATTGTCATATCTCACACACGTCTAATAATCAATCATCCGTGAGGCAAATATGAAGTCATCCAACCTGGATATTCAGTCACTGGCTTGAATAACTCTAATAGGGACCAAAGCCAGACTAGGAATGGATTTATGTGCTTCCTTGAAGCCTAAACAGAAGAGTTCTAGGAGCCCTAACAGGAATATGGACCCTCATATAGACATCAACACGATTGTGTGTGGATAGTTAGAAGATCATTCGGAACTGCGTAGAGTGAACATTATCTTTTTGTGTCAGTCACTGGACGAAATGAACCAACCAACACCGAAATCGTCACCGCTGACAAGGGCCAGCTCACGCTTCACCCAGGGGTAGCTATACACTAATTGGGAGCGGGATATCTGCTCCGAGTGCGAAGTCCCAAGTCTCTAGTATGATTGAGCGTGAAAGGTTCTTGCGTAAATCTCGTTCGAGAGATATCCCAATCCACCTCCACCATGAAGGTTTAGGCCTTTGAATGCAAAAAGGTTGCCTGATGATAGAATTCATGAACATGGATTCTTCTTCAAAGGTGGGTTCAGGGAGGGCGCGATACAATATAATCTCCAGGTGCTCAAGTCTTTCTATATCAGAAATGAGCCAACAAGCATGCTGCCATATCTAGGCAGAGGGTAGGTAGGTCCAGTCGTTGAAGACGGCATCAAATGAAGAGATGGTGAAGGGATCTGATCGATTTGTGTACCAGTCACAAGTGTTATGTTGTTGTTAGTCAGCGGCAAGATAACTGTTCAGCGCCTAAGGCAGAAAATTGATGCTGACTAAGCACAACGACCTCCCCCTCTCTACATTGGGAACATTATTACCGACGCTTCTTTTGCATCTTGCTCCCCGATGGGAGCAATGCTCGACGGCAAAATATCCACTGTTTTAGACTGATGTCGCAATGTCTAGAAGGGCCAAGCAGGTGCGGGCCTTGACTATGCAGAACGACGGCAGATACATGTCAGAACTCAATCCAACTCGCCATGTATTTACTAACCATCCGCGATACAGCGCGGAAAGGTCAACGTCCTCACCTCTCCTGAACTTACCCGCGGAAATACGAGCCAGAATATGGGACATTGCCTTGGGACATCGGACAATACATATCAAATTCGCCCCGGCGAGACCGTGGGAACCCATGCGCTGGAGAAGCGGGAGGGGACCGGCATATAGGGAGTGCGAAGGCAAGTTCACGTACATTGTGTGTGAGGCAGAAGTCTCCGAAGAAGAAGCATACAGATACTCCCTCAGCGCAGAATATGAGCAATATATGGAAACGCAAGGGGCAGGCGAGGACAAACGGCTGTCTCGAGATCGACATTCACTTTGCTATCGATGCTACGAAGATAGTGATGATAACTTCAGGCCGTTGCACGACTTGGATGGCACAGAAAGGGTTCATGGAGGTGGACCCAAAGATATAGCACGATTGACCAGCAATCGACTACCCATTGCACTTTTAAGAACTTGTCGCCAGGCATATTCCGAAATTAACCCTATATTTTGGAATACGACGACGTGGTCCTTTACACATTCCCTGGCATTCTCTCAGTTTATGCATCACAGGAACTCTGTTCAGAGGAGTTTGATGAAACGGCTGCACCTTGATGTCAATTTTGCTTATGGCCAGGGCCATTGGGAATATGGGTGGTACAGCGTACTGAACAAAGTCATGCTTGAGAATTTCCCATCGCTAGAAGTTCTCCATCTTGATTTTGGAAGGGTCCAGCAGATCCCTTTTCATTGTAGGGAACTGGAATGTTACCGTCACATCCCTTATTCACAATACGGGATCAACAAGCTGTTGGATCTCTCATATCTACCGTTAACGCAAGTCAGCGTCATATGCACCGAGATTCGCAACATGAGCCGATTGGAAATTGAACACCATATAAGATTGGACATGGCGGAGAGCATTCATACTAGGTTGCTTGACTACCAGGGGAGACAGGAAGCCAAACAGAGAACTAGAAACTTAATCTTAATGCCTTGAAATCGCCTCCTAGGGGAGTGTTTGATTGTATAGTCGGGACAATTGCCTTTCAGTCCCAGACAGCACTTATCATGAAAGCGGATATCGAGTTCGCTGTCGACCAGGATTCGCTCTGCTTTCTCTTCGGAGAGCTTTCGAATCTAGCATATTTGGCCCAAGACTAGCCTGCCATCGATCTCTGAGTTTTGTCAAATCAAAAACCGCTATGGTATGCTCTATTCTGCTGGGTTTGTGTATCGTCTCGCCAAATTCTTCCTATATGCCTCTTATCAGTAATATCTGTAGATCAAACAAGATTCACTATTAGTATCTATACTAAATAAGTATTAGTATTCCACAACACATCGGCTACCCATTCTCGAGAGTCATGAGACAACTGGAAGACGCACCATGCGATGCCGCTTTATAAACTCCAGCCTCAATTTCAAAACGAATCAACAGACTCTTATGTAACCTTTTTCACGCGAGTCCAGCCGCCGTCATCCCGCGGTTCAGGAAAGTGAAAGTCTCTGTTAGAAAACCTCAAGGTCTTTGTCAGATTATAACATACTAGTCTACAGCGATACTGAGAAGGGGGGATCTTATGAGTGCTACTAGTTGTGCGCTTGATATCAAAACTAATCGATTTGCAAAGAGGAACTCGGGATATCAGTTCAACGCTGGAGCTCATAGAATGTGGAGACTTGGTGAAACTTGCCCCCTCTGCTTCTGGAATAGCATCTACGCCCCTACTGTCTACAACACCAACCGTTTACTTGATCCGAATTAAGTTATAGGAAAGACACTTGATGTTGGTTCTGCTTTTAGCTACTGCTTACTTCCAAAGGATGCTCGTTTCCACTTATACTCCCAGAGGCTAGAGCAACGGGGACTCTTTTCTCTACAGGTTGAACTTTGCGCTTCAGTTTAACTTTTCAACTTATGTTCTACTATAGTAATCTGCAAGCAGCAATACACAAGTGGTCTTATAGGGTGGGAAATCCATTGCAAAAGATACCACATGAGTGTTTATAGGGAGGGATTTAGGAGAATTCTACTTATTAGTTCTCTGTATCATGGCTAAATTTAAGCCAACCTAGATATTCCAATCAGAAAATGAAATAAATTTCCGTTCTCCCGGCTTGCTGGCAGTCTAGTTTGAAGCACTATGGGCGTCACACTGTAGTCCTAGTGTGCAGTAATTGATAATACCTCGTGAATAAATCAGGTGTAGTTTCAATGATGCATAGCGTCCAGTTCTCCTCTATTACCAAGCATTAATTGGTAACCCGCGATTTGATCTGTGAGGGCCAGAGGGCGCCAAGGGACCCACAGAGCTGGAGTATATTTGGAGAATATGCTTGGAATTATTCAGTATCAAATCGTAATGTTTAAGTGTTTCGAAGCAGCTTTCTCTGCAGATTTGAAGTGATATTGGCAACGGCAGAAGGAAAAAGGTCCCAAAACAGTTTCGACCAAGGTGATTAAACAAGAATATCTGTGTGGTCCAGGAAAGGTTCAAATACCAGACCATTACTCTCAACTCGGGGCCGGGGTATGGAAATAGGTGAAATTTGGTAAGTTGACGACCGAGATCGAGCTAAAGTGGATCGGACGGCTCGAAAAGAAGGAGGGCCATCGTGGTAAGAACGAGGATATCTGCTAGAGCCGTGGTCTTCAGGATATGTGATTAGTCTAGAGTTCAAGCACAAGGGCACTCTGATAGCTTTAATCTCTTTATATGATTGTGAATTTGTGGTTGATCAGGAATTCGACTCGCAGTTCTTGATTTGTGGTGGGAAATGTGTGTTTGAAACTTTAGTTGTAGATTGAGGTCGTTGATAGATGTAGGCTGCGCAGAAACCCATGGGTCCCTACCAAATGGGTTAGGTACCCACCCTATAGGGTGGGTTATAGTGAATAGGACCTAACCTATAGGTCCCCAAATAAATCCACGACCTAACCCATAGGGTAGACCTAACCCATGAGTATAGCGTGTCCTAAGGCACTAAGGCACTATTGTACTATAGCTCGCGATACTTAAGGTAAGGGGTTGATTAGTAGAAAAATTAGAATAAACTCTATAGATTACTTACTTATAGACACTATAGTCGCGTTACTACGTAATATTATTAAGGCTTAAATCACGTGTTAGGAGGCTTAAATCACGTGTTAGAGGCTCAAATCACGTGTTAGGTTCTTAGTAACCTATAGGTTAGGTCGGGTTAGCTTATGGGTTAGGGCCTAGCCACTAGCCTAAACCTACCCCATAGGTTAGATCCCTATAGGTTAGGTCCTACCTATAGAAACCCAACCCATAGGGACCCATTGCGCAGCCTAGATAGATGTAGGACTGTTTTTGAGATAACAATTATTGTACAAACAGAGACATCAGGATCCCGGAAAGACGAACAATCGAACTCATTTTGAACCGCTGGGTATCAAAAAGCCACCCTGTAGAATCCTTACTCAGATAATTACTAGTGGTTACAAACATATCTGTGTAAACCTCATTATCCAAAAGGTACTCTCGTGGTAGTACTTACATTATCTAGGGCCCTAGAAAACTTTCACAATAGTCTAAGAAACTTGACTAAAAATTTAACTACCAAATTATAAAAGGGCCGGTCTCTAACAAACTAGGAGCGTCAATACAAACAATAAAGCAATTATATTCTAGAATCAAGATTTAGCAAACTATACTTAGGCATCTTGGCTCCATACCAGGGTACCAACTACCAAGTCAAACAACAGTCGACGATAGCTTTATAACGTGTGTCTTGACAGTACAAGCCACATAAAAGTCTATGAATATAAGAGTGCAATGAGATCTCGTGTGTACGTGAGAGACAGTAGTTATGGCTTAACCCAGAATTCGACAGGTAGCTTCTAGAGGTCAGATTTGTTCATCTTTTTTGGCCAGGGTATGAGTGTAGGACCAGATAATCCTGTGCTCCTATAATAGAGGAGAGGAAAATGAATCATCACAACAGAGAGAGTGTTCTAAACACTGCCTAGCACAGTGCCGGGTCAACTTCAGAGCCTTTATTTTGAGGACGTGGTGATGTGAGGTCGTGTAGTTACGCGCATTTCCACAAGTTCAGTAGAAATCAGCTAAAGGTTATTCGCCTGCGGACTTTTGTATGTATAAGGTAGTGAAGACACCAGGAACTTGAATGTGAAGATAGAAGCGCATAGTACCATTGAACTCCTTTCTTGTCTTTCCATTTCCTATCAACTGAATTCATATCAGGAATGTTCTTAAAGCAAAAGTATAATACAATTGCAGCCCTTGCTCCATAATACAACCATCCCTGGTATATTTCCCGTTCATGCGCGCTTGCTATTCAATTCCAAAACTCGAGATCATGTAATCGCTATGAGCCTGCAGCTTTGTCGCCCATAACATCAACATACCCACGTCCCTTCTTCTTCGTCCTTGCGGTGCCTTTCCGACCTCCCGCACCCGGCGGCCCCAACAAATCATCAATACTACTGGCATTACTCATGCTTGTGCCTGGTCTACTAGGAGGTCCTGATGGAGTACCTGCGCCACCGTTTGACAAGCTCTTGCTCATAGGCGGTGGCGCCCCACTACCTGGAGGCGGGTTTCCATTTCCTCCGATAGCCTCCCCGTTCCCTTGGAGAATGGGAGAATCGGAACCTCTCGATGGAGGACCAACAGCTGATCCAGGCTGTGGGGTAGAAGTCGGACCAGGAGCTCCAGACGCTGTTCTCCGCGGACCTGTGGCTTTCGGGGGCGGAGGTGTCGCGGATGGAGTTGGGGTGTTATCCGCGCCCGCTTTCTTGTTGACCCAGCGTTTCAACTCGGGATCGTAGACAAAGGATGATGCTTCGCCAAGCTTGGCACGGATGGGCTTGTTAGATTGTGCTGTGTCTGTGGAATCCTTTTTGGAGCCTCCTCCAAACCAGCTACTTAGGCCCCATCCACTTTTCTTTGCCGGTGCTGGTTGCTTGTCGCGTGCAGCTATAGAGCTTTAGTTAACATCTGTCACTGAGGAAGGAAGGGAAAAGACATACCATCAGCTTCAGCGGCTTTGCGGAAGGCTTCATCGGCCTCACGATCTTTCTCAGCTTTGGTCTTTTCACGAGCAGCAGGTACAGCTTTCAAAGCTGGGATGTCGTCCTCGTCATCATCCAGGAAGGATTTCTTCTTCGGACGGGTCTCGACCGGGGAGTCAGGTTCATCGTTCATAGTGGTAGGCTCGAAAGATGGTGGTTCGTAACCACTGGAAGGGGGTTCGTAACCACTGGAAGGGGGTTCGTAACCGGAAGAGACTGGAGGTTCATAAGATGGTTCCGGAGGTGTATATGATGCCGTGGGTTGGTCATACATATTGCCGGCGGAGTGTGACGACGGTAGCTCGGGCGCCGAAGCAAGTTGATGAGATGCATACGGGGAACCCATCTGTTCATACAGAGAGCCATTGCCATGAGGGGCATACGATGAGTGCGGCGTGTAGATCGAGCCATTTTGAGGCGCAGACAGGGTAGGCTGCGAACTTGGACGGTAATCGGTATCTCGTCGCACAGGTTCGTAGGGTCCACGTCGATGCTCGTCGGAGGATCTTTCTGATGATCGCTCATCGAATGAGCCTCTGGATTGCAAGCCGTAGAGAGGCGCCGACTGATACGACGCAGCACTCTGGGGTTCATAAGTTGGTGGGGAGTATGCATTTCCTGGAGCATATCGTGATCCCGCTTTCGTAGCGGGGCTGCCATTGGGTCCCATACCACCATTGAAAGAGCCATACATGTCCGCGACTGACGGGGAACGGCTTATGGTTGGGGTACCTCCTGCAATTCTAGCAAAGGGGCCCACTTCGGCAGCACCTCCAGCT
Source organism: Amorphotheca resinae ATCC 22711 (assembly GCF_003019875.1). Lineage (NCBI taxonomy): Eukaryota > Fungi > Ascomycota > Leotiomycetes > Helotiales > Amorphothecaceae > Amorphotheca > Amorphotheca resinae. The sequence goes on from NW_020194481.1 coordinate 11,834, forward strand.
GTCGATCCAGGGGTGCCAGTATCAGCATCATCACCAGCAACAAACTTGTTGAACGTCGACCAGACTGAACTAGAGACCTTGTCGATACTGGGTTTGGAAACCCAAGAAGATTTCTCGTCTTTGGGAGATTGCTTTAATCGTTGGCTGAAGTCATCAAGCTCTGCTACGAGCAACGCGTGGTGGTATGGTGACCTCCTAGTTTGAGCAGTCATAGAAGAGGCAATAGCTTCACAGTACTGCAGTGCCTTTTCCCGGTATCCGTATTCAGCCAAGATCTTCGCGTGTTGTAGCTTGTATATCGAGAGATGTGGACTCGATACCGCTACGGAAACATTCGAGAGCGATATCCCATAATCGAAAACTTCACTCAAGAGAATAGGCTCCAACTCTTTGTCGAACTCATATGGTTGTCGCAAGTGGTCAGAACCAACGAGCACAATACTTGACAAGGGATCATCAATGCCACCAAATACCGAGTGAGACCTTGCAAACAGAAAGCAGATATGTGCCGCTTCAGCTCTCCCATATCCCGACAGGAGTTTCCCCAATGCGTTAAGAGCCTGGCTGTCATCGACGCTTCGGTTACTCAAGACAAGCCCAAGCGTCTCTCGCCACTTGTCCAGGCCATCTAGGGCACCCTTCGAAGGCCCGGTTGCATTCGAGGTACTGACCATCTTGAAGCCTGCGCGGGCAGAGGGCGGTACGAGCTCATCGATACTTTCCTCGAAGTTGCCTGCAAATATTTCATAGAGTGCTGCTAATGACTCGGTGTTCTCGTAGATATTTTGCACCTCCTTCTGAACAAATTCTTGGGCTACCTGTTTGTAAAGTGCCTTAGAAACGGTGTTTGAAATGAGCATCGCATGGCCCCATAGTCGCTTGTCAACAGCTTCCCACACAGCCTTCTCGCGGTCACCTCCGAGCAGGTGTTTCTTCAACTCATCGATTGCTGCCGGGTCCACCGGATCAGCCCTTGCATCGGTCGTCGCAGAGTGAGAGATGCTAGAGAGGTCGGCTCCCGTCGCATATAGGGGTTCGTTGCCAGAAACCTTCATATCAACGCCAGGTGACAGAACTGATCGAACAGCTTTGTCTACCACCGCGTTGCCCTCCAGGATACCATCATTCTCGATAAAAATACGTAAAATCTTCCAAAGAAGTATCCGTTCCTCCGTGCGCTTGTCTTCATGTGTCAGAGTCGGGATGGACTGTAGATACGACGCATTTTGCTCCAGAATTTCAATGCCAGAACTGAGCCATGAAATAACATCTTTCTTTTTAGACTTCCCTTTCAGTGGTCCAGGAAAGGTCGAAAGTCTCTCCTGGAGAGGGTCGACGTCTTTGATGTTACGGATCTTCACTTCGCCTGGAGTCCGTATGACCATCGGCGCCTGATTCACATATCGAGGCACATCCTTCGGGAAAGATGTAACGAGCGCGCCACCGACACCCCAGGCAAATACTGGAGCTCCTTTCCATCTCTGTAATGGATCATGTTCTCGACCATCAGTTGGAGCAATGTAATTCAACCCGGTGGAGAACGTTCTGGCCCGTCCTGGAGATAAGTTTGGCATTGGGGGCAGACCGGCATTTGATCTAGGTGACAATGGTACCTCTGCAGAAGCAGGACGTGGAATGGGAGTTGAAGTATTGATTCCAAGCCTGGGTCCAGTGTAGGCTGTGCCTGGAGATTGAGTTTGTGATCGCTTGGGGGGCACAAACGCTTGCGGTGGGGTAGTGTTACCAGAGGGTTGATAATTCGACATGGCATGTTTTGGTGGTGAATAGGGAATTCTCGATGCGGGACCTTGAGATGGGGGCGGTGTTTGAGACACTGGCCGCGGTACAGGTGGAGGATGCGACCCTGGTCGTTGGCCATATTGATTTGGGAGGTCCGAGTGATTCCTTTCATCTGAGGAAGTTTGCTCATCTTCGTCCACTTCACGGGTTGGGGGAAGGTGATGGGGTTTGAGACTCGACTCATACGAAGAGCTGCTACGGCGGCCGAAACTGGGTACCTGCGCCTGAGAGCTATGCGTTCCTGAATCTTGGGTTCTCTCAAAGTGAGCGAGAGGACTTGACGTCCGGGGTAGATGAGGCAGAATAGGGGGTGGCGGCCCATTGGCCAGGGGCACGCCATAGGCTTGTGCTGCTTGTCGCGAAACAGGAGGCGCGGGAGAATATCGAGACTGAGCGACAGGTGGAGGGGCTGCTTGAGCATGCGGCTGCGGTGGCGCAGGCGAGTAGCGTGATGCTACAGGTGGTACCGTCGCGGTATTCGATGGGAGAGACGCGTACGGGCTAACACGTTCGGGGGCGACCAGCCCCTGGGCAGGATGGGTGGGTGGTGGTGGAGGGGGTGTATAGCCTTGCCCAGAGGATGGTTGTGGAGGTGCCCCGGATGAAGCAAAAGGGCCTTGAGTTTGAGAGCTGGCAGAGTGTCTTGCTGCAGGCTTTGGCCTGGAAGACACAGGCAGATCTTCGAAGAAGTTACTTGAGCTGGCTTTCGATTTCAAGGACGGCGGCGGCGGACCCTGGGTGGCGGGGACAGCAGCTGATTCCTGCGGGCTTTGCTGAAACGAATGACTGGTGGGTGGAGGAGACAAGCTTGATGTGGATCCTCGCGATGGAGGAGGTGGTTGTGTATACATACTTGCGCTCCGGGGTGGAGGGGCAATTGGAGGCGCAGTTGGCGGTGGAGCGGATTGATTGAACCCACGATTCAAGTGTTGCATACTGCTCCGCTTTCGAGGTTTGACAACTTCCATCGGCAAATCATAAGGTGATGAATATCCCCCTTTTGATTTGTCTGCAAAACTTTGAGCCTTTGGTAATTCCGGCCTTTGTTGTTGTGGTTGCGAAGCAGGAAAGTTTGAAATAGGAGGCGCATAGGCGGCGGGAACAGCAGACGCAGTTCTTGGTCTGGAAAGATCAGTGAATTGAGGAGCAGGAGGGGCATAAGGGTTGCTGGATTGAGGGACCGTCGCGGCTGCGCCAGCAGGAATGTATCTGCTACTACCAGGTCGACTTGGGGACTGAACGGCGCCCGTCAGGCTGTCAAATCCCACCACGTGACCATTAGGGGTAGTAACAGGACCTGGAATAGGGGAATTCCCTGGCTGGGACGGAGTCTCGACGGCCGCATCCTGCTCCTCGGTATCCTCCAAAAAGCCCTCGTCATCACTTCCAAATAGATCGGCCGGATCTAGCGCTTTTCTCTCGGCTGGTTCATCGTCTGGCAACAATTCCTCATCGTCGAGGAATTCGTCACCAGCCAAGGCAGCTTTCCATTTCTCGGCAAGATCGCCTTCTCCGGAAGCCATTTCTAGATTGGCCAGATTTTCAGGTTGTTCATGTATAGGTGCTTCTGGGTCCCCAAGAACTTCTGACAGGACAGTGCTTGCTGATACTGCAATTCCACCGCCTGTAGCTCGTTCCAGCGAACTTTGCGAGTTCTCGGGTGCACCATCATGCGTCTTCTCGTGGGGTTCAAAAGACAAGGAATCCATGACTTGCTCCGTTGACTTCCTTCCAAGGGGGCGTGGTTCCTGAGGTTCTTCAGTGGCTTGGTGCGTCTTGCTGACCTGAGCAAAAAAGTCATCCTCGTCCCCAGCATCATCCATAAAAGCCGGGCTATTCGTAGCGGGAGCTTGTTCATGGTTTGGCGGGGACTCCACAAGGGGCACTCCCTCCTCATATCGAGCTTGCATTTCCTGGTCTTTTTCCTGTAGAACATTACCACCATATGTCTGCCCATAGTCGGTAGACTCATGCTCGTTATTCGTTTCTCGTGGAAAATCGTGTGAAGCCTCCTGGGCAGCAGTTTGTGCGAAGAAATCCGCATCTCCGCTATGCTCATCATCTGAAAATAGGTCTCTGGGCTCCTGCTCAACCTCATTTATTATCTCCTCCGCTTGGCTCGGCAGTGGCTCGAAACCGACTCCTGACGGATGGGTGGGTGGAACTTGAGGGAACGAATTCGTACGGTCAGATTTAGGCATTAGCTTGAAGGGGTCGGTATCTGTTCGGTGTAAATTCCACTCCGGGTCAATGTCGTCGTCTTCCCCCAAACTAACCTCCTCCGACACGGTTCGAGCAAAAGACATTGTGCTCATGTGCTTGTTGGCAGTTGAGCCTTCCGGTGTATTATCCCTTCCATCCTCACTAATGGCATCTTGTTCTGGGATCCCATTGGGCGGTTGAGTCTCATCCAATTCCACCGCGCCTGGACTGGCTAATGCCGTGGTGGGCGCATTCTCGAGATTCGTTGGCTCCGGATGCTGGGGGGTATCTTCGTGCTCGGGTATCATTACTTCCTCTGCATCATTGCTGTCTACAGTTGCTGGATGGGTGTGTGGTGGCTCTGCAGATTCGAGGTGATGGTCGGGCGCAGGCGTTGGACTCGATGGCCGGGTCAATTCCTTGGAGGCTAGATCGGCCGCAGAGTTGGGCATGAAGGCCGGATGCCATGAAGCTGTCTCGGAGGGCATTGCAACAGACATAGAAACAAGAGAGGACTAGACGAAGCTGTCAGTAGTGACATGGGGACACAACTCGTGTCAGGAGCAGCAGTCGCCAGGACCACTCACTTAGGTATTATACAGATCAGATCGCTAAAGCACAAGTTCAGATGGATGCGTATATTACGAAGGACCGGCGGCCATGCTACAGTCCTGCAAGCGGCATTGCAGAGTCCCAAAGCCTGGGAGTCTGGGGTCTGAAAAAAACGGGGGGAAAATCTGGGGGATCTGGGAGGTTGAAGATGGTTGGAACTTGGGAAAGGAGAGGAGACGGGGATCCCAGCGCTGAGGGCGGCAGTTCTCGCGACTCGGCTGTTCGTGACGGGTCACGGGACGGGACAAGAGGCCAGTTTGCGCTACGTTTAGGTACAGACGGAGTATCAGAACCGCCCCTGGTGTTCACGCATCAAGACACAAAGGGGGAATTTTCTTTTTTTCTCTTTTTTCTTTAGCTGGGCATCACAGTGCAGTCTGTAGTTAAAGACACGTGTAAGATCTCAGACGACCATATTGGATATTTATCAGAAATTATTCCGATTTATCTATCTACGCGTAATATGGCCCTGTGGCGGTCTCTGTGGCTGTGCGGCGGCACAATTACCTGTGGCGCTCTGGCAGCCTCAGGCCACATCCCCGATTTCGATACGGTGACCGGCTGAGCCCCAAGAGACATCGTCGCTCGAGCATGACAATATCCCAATGTATCTCGAGCAACATAATATACCAGCAAATTCCAACCATCTGACTTCCCAGCAGCATCCTCAGTATACTTTGTGTACACTGTCTATACCCTCAGAAAACCCCCCAATTGCGCATCCTCCGGCAGTCGCTGGCCAGAGGCAAGGCAACAGGAAACCCATTTCCGCAGCGAACATCCCTATATCATATGCCGCCAGCAGCCTCCCCATTGTCCATCCGTCTTCCTACTGCTCCTCGACGCCAACCTCTCCTACCGCGTCAATGAGGCATGTCGTCGGAAGGTCCCCTTAAGCCAGATGCCCCCCAATTCTCTCCCGATGACTCCGATTCTGACCTGGAGCTTGACATCCAAGAACTTGATCCCATCACAACATCCAACCCCCCGCCTACGCGGAAGCAACGGAACCGGCAAGAAGAGCGAAGGGGAGGCAATATACCCTTGAGGAATCTACGTATGGGTGGTCTGCGCGGCCTGGGGAAACGAAATGGAGGACCCAGCAAATACGGAGATCTAGGGCGAGATAGGAATACGGACACGGAGGACATGCTCGGTCTGTTACCAGACGATGCGGCGGCTGGGAGAGCAGATCGAGATTCGGCAGGGAGCATCAACAGCGTGGACGCCGATGCGCCGTTGCTTGCGGGGAGTGAGCATCGCGGGCGATCCAGTATGGATGCCCTCCACAAAGCCAAGCGCTTGGTCCGACTACCCAGTTTCCTCTCAGGCGGATCTGCCTCACAGCCCGTCCCTGATGATGGCGAAACACAAGGAGAAGAACATGACCCGGCATCATCTCGAATTGTGTCAGTTGGCACCTCTCAATCTACCCGCTTCCCTCCTAATGCCGTCTCCAACGCGAAATATACTGCAATCAGTTTCTTGCCCCGAACCCTGTATAATGAATTTTCCTTTTTCTTCAACATGTACTTTTTGCTGGTCGCGCTTTCACAAGCGATACCTCCTCTACGGATCGGGTATCTTTCCACATACATTGTACCATTGGCATTTGTTCTTTCGATCACACTGGGGAAGGAGGCGTTCGACGATATTGGACGGCGGAGGAGAGACACGGAGGCGAATTCAGAAGGGTATACGGTTCTATGTTTTGATAAACCGGGAGGGGGGGATGCTGAAAGATACCATGCGAAGAGAAGGTCAAAATTAAAGGCAAACAAATCGAATAGACGATCGCTCGTGGAACCAGATAGATTGTCCGATATTCAAGAGGAGGAGGAGAGTGCAGAGGGCCTGGGTCCCCAGGCGCCTACTGCAATTGTTCGGGAGGAAGTTCGGAAATCGCGAGACTTGAAAGTTGGGGATGTATTGAAACTGAGCAAGGATCAACGAGTTCCAGCGGACGTGGTCATCTTGAAGAGCTATACAAACGAGTCTGCTGTTGCGTCGACTGAGATGGCTGCTACAGATCTACCGGAATCACTACTGGTGGATCCTATCTCTGATCCCCCGATTGATCAGAGTACTACGACTGCTACAGAAAGCCATGAATCGACTTCAGAACTTGGGAACAGTCCTGCTGCTGATGCTGGGGGCGTTGGAGAAACATTCATTCGGACTGATCAACTGGACGGTGAGACGGATTGGAAGCTGAGGTTGGGTTCGCCGTTGACCCAAACCCTCGAGACCTCCGAATTTGTTCGCCTCCGTGTAACCGCCGGAAAGCCGGACAAGAAGGTCAACGAATTCATCGGGACTGTTGAACTACTACCAAAAGATGCAATGGGGTATGATCCCCATGTAGCTTCGCAAAGTGGAAACTCGGCCCCCTTAACGATAGACAACACTGCTTGGGCCAACACTGTGCTGGCCTCCAATGCCACTACGTTGGCTGTCATCGTTTACACGGGGGCCCAAACTCGATCAGCGCTCTCAACATCCCCATCGCGCTCGAAAACTGGTCTTCTCGAGTACGAAATCAACTCGCTCACAAAGATTCTATGCGCTCTAACTCTCACACTTTCAATTGTTCTTGTTGCTCTAGAAGGATTCCAGCATGTCGAGGGCATCGTATGGTATGTCAAGATCATGCGCTTCTTGGTCCTGTTTTCTACCATCGTTCCAATCAGTCTCCGGGTGAATTTGGACATGGGGAAGAGTGTCTACTCTTGGTTCATCCAACGAGATCCTGGCATCCAGGGAGCAGTCGTTCGAACCAGTACGATTCCAGAGGAGTTAGGCCGGATTGAATACCTCCTCAGTGATAAGACGGGTACCCTCACACAAAACGAGATGGAAATGAAGAAGATCCACGTGGGGACTGTTTCCTACGCCAATGAAGCCATGGACGAAGTGGCTACATATGTCAAACAAGGTTTCTCTGTTCCAACATCAACGGACGCGAACCATCCTTCAATGCTCATCACCCCTTCATCGATCTTGGCTTCCACTGCGGTCACGTCCACAAGAACTCGCCGCGAAATTGGATCCCGCGTTCGCGATGTGGTCCTGGCATTAGCAATTTGCCACAATGTCACTCCTCAGATAGAGGAGGAGGGCGGGAAAACCATCACTTCCTATCAAGCTTCATCGCCTGATGAGATTGCAATCGTCAAATGGACCGAGGCCGTTGGTCTGAGATTGATCCATCGCGATCGCAAAGGGATGGTGCTTCAATCCGTGGACACTGGGCGTCCTTGTGTCCGTGTTCGCATTCTCGAAATCTTCCCCTTCACATCTGACGGAAAGCGGATGGGAATTATTGTGCAATTCTTGGATGGCTCCGAAGACTCCAAGGCTAGTAGTGTCGAAGCTGGAGAAATCTGGTTCTACCAGAAGGGCGCCGATACTGTGATGACTTCCATCGTGGCCGCGAATGACTGGCTAGATGAAGAGACTGCGAACATGGCTCGTGAAGGTCTTCGGACCCTGGTTGTTGGACGGAAGCGAATGTCGTTCCAACAGTACGAAGAGTTCTCAGCCAGCTACAAGGAAGCCTCAGTGGCGCTCAACGGCCGCGACGCAGGTATGGCACGGGTCGTCAGTCACTATCTAGAACACGATCTTGAGCTACTTGGTGTCACGGGCGTCGAAGACAAGCTGCAGAAAGATGTCAAACCGTCTCTTGAGCTACTACGAAACGCTGGCATCAAAATCTGGATGCTAACAGGTGACAAGGTGGAGACTGCTCGCTGCGTTGCTGTCAGCGCAAAACTGGTCGCCCGAGGTCAATACATTCACACCATCGCAAAGCTGAAACGGAAAGACAATGCGCAAGATCATCTCGACTTCTTGCGATCCAAAACTGATGCCTGCCTGCTGATCGATGGCGAATCACTCTCTTTACTCCTTACCCATTTCCGTACCGAGTTCATATCCTTGGCCGTCTTGCTCCCAGCGGTGGTAGCGTGCCGTTGCTCTCCAACTCAGAAGGCGGATATAGCCAAATTGATTCGAGAGCACACCAAAAAGCGGATCTGCTGCATCGGCGACGGCGGCAACGATGTGTCCATGATCCAAGCTGCGGACGTCGGTGTCGGAATTGTCGGTAAGGAAGGACGCCAGGCCTCTCTCGCTGCCGATTTCAGTATTGAGCAATTCTGCCACCTCACCAAACTCCTCGTATGGCACGGTCGCAACTCTTACAAACGGTCCGCGAAGCTGGCACAATTTGTGATCCACCGCGGACTTATCATCAGCGTCTGCCAAACCATGTATTCCATTGCTATAAAATTCGAGCCCGAAGGTTTATACAAAGACTGGCTGCTCGTGGGTTACGCAACACTTTACACCATGGCTCCCGTCTTCTCTCTTGTTCTCGACAAGGACGTCGACGAGAACCTTGCAAACCTCTACCCCGAACTCTACCGCGAACTCACTACCGGTTCTTCACTCTCCTACAAAACATTCTTCGTCTGGGTCTTCGTGTCCATCTATCAGGGCTCCATGATTCAAGGACTCTCCCAACTCCTCACGGAAGTGGACGGCCCGAGGATGGTTGCTGTGTCTTTCACAGTGCTAGTGTTAAACGAGCTTTGCATGGTGGCCTTTGAGGTTACGACCTGGCATCCGGTTATGGTTATTTCTCTTATTGGAACGCTGCTTATTTATGTTGCTAGCATTCCCTTCCTCGGAGGGTATTTTGATTTAGGATTTATGATGACTTTGTATGTCCCCCTTCTGTTTTTCAGCCCTACAATATCTACTTATCTCGCCTTCTATCTGGAGACATTTGCTAATTGGAGTAGGGGTTTTGCCTGGAGAGTCGCGGCCATTTCCGCGGTAAGCTTGATACCACCATACTCGGCAAAGTTGATTCGGAGGGCGATTAAACCTCCTAGTTATCGGAAGGTGCGGGGAATTTGAGTTTTTGATTTTGCGGCGTAATAAATAGGCTCTGGGATTGACATTTTGGCTGCGCGGGCTGTGTAGCATAGCGAATGGCGCTAGGCGGTTTTGTATATCTAGAATAGATGATTTAACAGTTGCTCACCCGGTCTTGGTACGGATAGTTCACTGTGCGTCTTCATCGTTTGGGGAATTACTGGGGGATGATACGCAAGTGCTTGTAGGTCAACAGTGCTGGATCATGAATAATAATAGTAGGTTGATCTCTAAGAGCAGTTCAGTCTCTATAAAGTGCCTTACTATAACAATCTTTAGAGCAGTTTGACCTCTGATTTGCCGACTGGTTTGATCCAGAAATCAGGAATCACACTTCGACCCCCCCCCCCCCCCCCCCCCC